>NW_022589716.1:33984129-34000464 GCF_004348235.1 Phoca vitulina | reverse complement strand
AAAAAAGAAGAAGAAGATAGCAGGAGGGGAAGAATGAAGGGGGGGAAATCGGAGGGGGAGATGAACCATGAGAGACGATGGACTCTGAAAAACAAACTGAGGGTTCTAGAGGGGAGGAGGTGGGAGGATGGGTTATCCTGGTGTTGGGTATTAAAGAGGGCACGCTCTGCATGGAGCACTGGGTGTTATACATAAACAATGCATCATGGAACACTACATCAAAAACTAATGATGTAATGTATGGTGATTAACTTAATAAAAAAAATATAAAAAAAGAGTCTGGTTTTTTTGCTAAGCTTTTTTTCCTTTGTTCATTGTTTTGTTTCTTAAATTCCACATATGAGTGAAATCATATGGTATTTGTTTTCCCCTGAATAACTTATTTCACTTAGTATTTTATCCTTAGATCTATCCATGTCCTTGTAAATGGTAAGATTTCACCCTTTTTTTTCTGACTGAATAATATTCCATTGTAGATCTATACCACTTCTTTATCCATTCATCTGTGGATGGACACTTGGGTTGCTTCCATATCTTAGCTATTGTAAGTAATGCTGCAATTAACATAAGTGTGGATATATCTTTTCTGATTAGTGTTTTTGTTTTCTTTGAGTAAATACCCAATAGTGGAATTACTGGATCACATCGTATTTCTAATTTTAATATTTTGAGGAATCTCCATACTGTTTTCCACAGCAGCTACACCAGCTTTCATTCTCACCAACAATGCATGACGGTTTCCTTTTCTCCATGTTCTCTCCATCTACTTGTTATTTCATGTGTTTTTTATTTTAGCCATTCTGACAGGTGTGAGGTGATATCTCATTGTGGTTTTGATTTGCATTTCCCTGATGATTAGTGAAGTTTAGCATCTTTTCATGTGTCTGTTGGTCTCTGTATGTTTTCTTTGGAAAAATGTCTATTCATGTCCTCTGCCTGTTTTTTAATTATTTGTGGGTTTTGTTTTGCTGTTGAGTTGTATAAATTATTTTTATATTTTGGTTATTAACCCCTTATCAGATATATCATTTACAAGTATCTTCTCACATTCAGTGGTTGTCTTTCTGTTTTATTGATGATTTCCTTCACTACACAAAAGCTTTTTATTTTGGTGTAGTCACAATAGTTTAATTTTGCTTTTGTTTCCTTTGCCAAAGGAGGCATATCTAGAAAAATGTTTCTATGGCTGATGTCACAGAGATTGCTGCCTATGTTTTCTGCTAGGAATTTTATTGTTTCAGGTTTCACATCTAGGTCTTTAATACATTTTTAGTTTATTTTGGTATATGGTTTAAGAAAATGGTCCAGTTTCATTCTTGCATGAGGCTGTCCAGTTTTACCAACACCATTTGTTGAAGACACTGTCTTTTTCCCATTGTATACTTTTGCTTCCTTTATTGTGGATTAATTGACCATAAAGCATGGGTTTATTTCTGAACTCTCTATTCTGTTCTACTGATATATGTGTCTCTTTTTGTGCCAGTACCCTACTGTTTTGATAACTACAGTTTTGCAGTATATCTTGAAATCTGGGATTGTGATATCTCCAGTTTTGTTTTCTTTTTCAAGATTGCTTTGGTTATTTGGGGTCTTTTGTGGTTCCATACAAATGTTAGCATTATTTGTTCTAGTTTTGTGGAAAATGCTGTTGGTATTTTAATAGAGATTGTATTAAATTAGTAGTTTGCTTTTGTAGTAAGGACGTTTTTAACAATATTTGTTTTCTCAGTCCATGAGCATGGAATGTCTTTTCATTTGTTTATGTCATCTTCAATTTCTTTTATTAATGTTTTAAAGTTTCCAGAGTACAAGTCTTTTACCTCCTTGGTTAAGTTTATTCATACATATTCTATTGTTTTTGGTGCAATTGTAAATGGGATTGTTTTCTTAATTCCCCTTTCTGCTACTTTATTATCAGTGTCTAGAAATGCAACAGGTTTCAGTATATTAATATTGTATCCTGTGACTTTTCTGAATTCATTTATAAGTTCTAGCAGTTTTTTGGTGGAGTCTTTAGGGTTTTCTATATATAGTATCATGTCAAAAATAGTGGAAGTTTTACTTCTTCCTTACCAATTTTTATTTTTCTTGTCTAATTGCTATGGCTAGGACTTCCAGTACTATGTTGAATAAAAATAGAGTGGACATCCTTGTCTTTTTCCTGATCTTAGTGGAAAAGCTCTCAGTTTTTTGATATTGAGTATGATGTTAGCTCTGGGCTTTTCATATGTAACATTTATTATGTTGAGGTATGTTCCCTCTAAACCTACCTTGTTGAGAGTTTCTATAATGAATGGATGTTATATTTTGTCAAATGCATTGTATGCATCTATTGAAATAATCATATAGTTTTTGCCCTTTCTTTTGTTAAAGTGATGTATTGATTTGCAAATATCGAACCACCCTTGAATCCTGGAACTGAATACCATTCAATCGTGGTGAATTATGTTTGGATTTAGTTTGCTAATATTTTGTTAAGGATTTTTGAATCTATGCTCATCACAGATATTGGCCTATAGTTCTCTTTTTTGTGGTGTCTTTATCTGGTTTTGATATCAATGTAGTGTTGTCTTCAGAATGAATTTGGAAGCTTTCCTTCCTTTTCTGTTTTTTGGAATAATTTGAGAAGAATAGGTATTACCCTTTCTTAAGGGTTGGTAGAATTCACCTGTGAAATCTTCTGGTCCTGTACTTTTGTTTTTTGGCAGTTTTTTTTTAATTACTGATTGAATTTAAATACTAATAATTGGTCTATTCAGATTTCCTATTTATTCTTGATTCAATTTCAGGAGATTATGTTTCTAGGAATTCTTATAGGTTGTCCAATTTGTTGGCATATCATTTTTCATAATAGTATCTTATAAACTTTTGCATTTCTGTAAGGTCAGTTGTTACTACTCTTTATTTGAGCTCCTCCCCCCCTTTCTGTTTTTTGATGAGTGGCTAAAGGTTTATCAATTTTGTCGATCTTTTCAAAGAACCCACCCTGGTCATTGATCTGTTCTATTGGATTTTTAGTCTCTATTTCATTTATTTATGCTTTCATATTTATTATTTCCTTCCTTCTGTTAGCTTTGGGTTTTGGTTTTTTGTTGTTGTTGTTCCTTTAGGTGAAAGGTTAGGTTTGGTCATTGGTGATAGTGAGGTTTCTTTGTTTTTTTGTTTTGTTTTGGTTTGGGTTTTGTTTGTTTGTTTGTTTTAGATTTTTTTTTTCTTGAGATAGGCCTATAGGTCCTCTTCCCTGGTAGAACAGCTTTTGATTCATCCCAAAGACTTTGGACCATTGTGTTTTCATTTTCAATTGTCTCCATGTATTTTTTTAAATTTCCTCTTTGATTTCTTCATTGACCCATTCATTATTTAGTAGCCTATTATTTAACCTACATGCATTTGTGTTATTTGTAGATAATTTCTTGTGATTGATTTCTAACATTGTGGTCAGAAAAGCTGCATGATATAATTGCAAACTTGTTGAATTTGTTGAGACTTGTTTTGTGGCCTAACATGTGATGTATTCTGGAGAATGTTCCATGTGTACTTGGAAAGAGTGTGTATTCTATTTTTGGGTGAAATGTTCTAAATATATCTGTTAGATCCATCTGGTCTAATGTGTCATTCAAAGCCACTGATTCCTTGTTGATTTTGTGCATGGTTGATCCATACATTGATGTAAGTGGGATGTTAAAGTCTCCTACGATTATTGTATTACTATAGATTTCTTTCTTCATGTCTGTTAATAGTTGCTTTATATATTTGGGTGCTCTCATGTTGGGTGCATAAATATTTATAATAGTTTTATCTTGTTTTTTGATTGTCCCCTTTATGATTAGATAGTGTCCTTCATTGTTTCTTGTTACAGTCTTTGTTTCGAAGTCAATTTTGTCCAATATAAGTATTCCTACCCAGCTTTCTTTTTTCTTACAAATGTATAAATGTTTTTCCATTCCTTCACTTTCAATCTGCATGTGTCTTTAGGCCTGAAATGAATTTCTTGTGGACAGAATATAGGTGGGTCTTACTCTTTTATCCATTGGAGCATTCAGTCCATTTATATTCAAAGTAATTTTTTAGTTTTCGTTACTTCTTTTACAGCTGTTTTTGCAGTTTTTGTCTATTCATTTATTCTCTTGCTCTCTTGTGGTTTGATGGCTTTCCTTAGTGATATACTTGGATTCCTTTCTCTTTATTTTTTGCGTATCTATTACAGGTTTTTTTAATTTGTACTTACCATTAATTTATATATAACATCCTATGCATATAACAGTCTATATTAGGAGGATGGTCACTTAAGTTTGAACCTATTCTAAGAGCACTACACTTTTACTCCCCCGTCCATGTTTTATGTATATGATGTCATACTTTATATCCTTTATGAGTCTCTTGACTGATTTTTATAGATATCATTGATTTACAGGTTCTGTGCTTTAACATCTGTACTGGTCTTATAAGTGTTTAATCTACTACTTTTATTATATTTGTACCTGTGAAATTTTTACCTTTCCTAATTTTCTTACTCTTGATTATAGCCTTTTCTTTCCACTCAATGAATTCCCTTTAATGTTTCTTGTAAGGTTGGTTTAGTGGTGATGAATTCCTGTAATTTTTGTTTGCCTGCAAACTCTTTATCTCTCCTTCTATTTTGAATGATAAACTTGCTGGATAGAGTGTGCTTGGTTGCAAGTTTTCCCTTACAGCACTTTGAATATATCATGCTACTCACTTCTGGCCTGCAAAGTTTCTGCTAAAAAATCAACTGATAGCCTTTTGGGGTTTCTCTTGTAGGTAACTGTTTTCTTTTCTCCTGCTGCTTTTAAAATTCTGTCTTTGTCACTACTTTGTGCCATTTTAATTATTATCTGTCTTGGTGTGGAACTCCTTGGATTGATTTTGTTGGAGCTCTCTGTGATTCCTGGATCTGAATGTCTTTTTCCTTCCCCTGAGTAAAGAAGTTTTCAGCTATTATTTCTTCAGTTAAATTATCTGCCTCCTTTTCTCTCTCTTTTCCTAGGACTTTTATAATAGGAATGTTATTGTATGCTTGATGATGTTGCTGGGTTTTCTTAATCTATTATCATTTTTAAATTTTTTTTTATTTTTGCTGTTCCATTTGGTTGCTTTCCATTACTCTGTCTTCAAACTTCCTGATCCATTCTTCTGCTTCCTCTAGTCTACTGTTTCCTCTAGTGTATTTTTTATTTCAGTTATTGAGTTCTTCATCTCTGATTGGTTCTTTTTAATATTTTCTGTTGTTGAAGGTCTCACTGAGATCCTCCACTCTTTTCTCAAGTCTATTAAGTATCTTTATGGCTATTACTTTGATTTCTCTATTAGGTGTGTTGCTTATCTTTATTTCATTTAGCTCTTTTGCTGTGATTTTTGTCCTGTTCTTTCATTCAGGACACATTCCTCTGTCTTCTCATTTTGTCTAACTCACTGTCTTTGTTTCTGTGTACTAGAAAAGTCAGCTACATCTCCTGTTCTTGAAAGTAGTGTCCTTATGAACAAGAGGTCCTATGGTGCCCTGTAGTGCAATGTTCTTCATTCACCAGAACCTGGCACTTCAGGGGTGTCTCCTATGTGTGGTCCATGCACCCTGATATTGTGGTTAAGCCCATTTGCCTTCAGTCCAGTTAGCTGCAATGGTCCTCTTTGTTTAAAGCAGGGTTTGGTCTCTGTGCTCTTAGGGAGCCTGTCTAGAACTTCCATGGGCTTGTAGTTGGGACAGACCAGATATCTGCCCTCAGCCCATTTGCTAGAACTGTGGTCACACTGAACTGCAGGGCACTCTCCCTCCATTGTCCCATGAGAGGCTTTCATTGGTGGGAAGAGCCTGCAGCCAGACCAGATGTCTGGCCCCAAGTCTGTCTTTTGGAGTGCTAACTATATAGCTGTCTTTTTGTCCTGCCCCCTGTGAGGTTTTTGTTGGTTGGCAGGGCCAGCTGTCAGGTCAGACTTCTGCCCCCAGCCCACTGTTGGGGCTGCTCAACTACCACATCTTTTATGTTGTTGTATTCACAGACTTTGGAAGGTGTCATATTATAATTAAAGAAATTTCAATCTGTAGGAAAGTTTTAATGGAAAGCAATCAATGGCTTTTGATTGTAAGGCAAACATCCATTGTGATCCTCAGCTTTATCTGACAAAAAAAATCTTTAATTTCTTCAAGTGATTAAAATAGCAAATGTTTTAAATTAACTATAGATTATTTTTTCTTTGAAAGGGGAATAGTACATTAATAATCTTGAATTAATCTATAAGTACTCCCTCCCCCTGGGCCCTGTATTTGGCTTTATATTTCTAGCTCAAACTTTAGTTCCCAAAGCTAGAATCGAGTCTCATAATTACTTGGTGACAAATTCCTTGGTACCAGCAGAACACCTAGAATAGTGTGCCTATATAGTAGGTACTTAATAAATGCCCTGGGAAGAAATGAATTAAATGTAAAATCATCGGTGTTATGGATTAACTGTGGTTTTTAAAATAGCAGTATCTAAAAGACTAAGTGAAATACTCAGTGCTGCTGTGATCAACCCATACAGTAAAATAAATCTCCACTCAAAGTTTTGTTCAGATGCTAAGATTAAAGATGCCACATGGGCATCAAAAGAGTATGAAAAAAGATTTATTACTCACATAATGAGGCTTTCTGGGGGACAGGACAGGCTCCTGAACTTGAAAGAACAGGAAAGAGAGACTAGCTTGGGTTTTATTAAGGGTTAGGAATTG
Organism: Phoca vitulina; assembly: GCF_004348235.1. Classification (NCBI taxonomy): domain Eukaryota; kingdom Metazoa; phylum Chordata; class Mammalia; order Carnivora; family Phocidae; genus Phoca; species Phoca vitulina. The sequence goes on along the minus strand of NW_022589716.1, from coordinate 33,993,738 downwards.
GGGCTGGGTTGAAGGTTCCCTTGCAAGAGCTAGGACTTGAGAGCATAGAACTTTCTACTTGTGCTAAACATGCCTTCTTACTGGCTTGCCCAGATGAGGGACATAACTGGTAGAAGGAGAGGTGGTGCTTGAAAGCTGTCAACAGTCAAACAACAAAAAAGGAGTTCATATCTTGACTACAAATGCATTTTTATACAGTTTGGAAATGCAAGCTTCACTGAAGCAACTATCTATTCATTGTGAAATGTACTGTGGAAATTTACAAGTCTCTGCCATTTACGTTCTTTTAGTAGACATGGGTTAAGAACATAATTTGGCAGTTTGGCTTAGCAGAGAAGCCTTGTGATTTCCAGGTAGATATACCTGTTAGCCACTAGCTAACTTCTCAATTTTGGGAACTTATTTAACATCTTTGAACTTCAGTTATTTGTCTAGAAATGGGCAATTCCCCTATCTTATAGTGTTGTGAGTATTTGGCTAAATTTTGTAAAACATTTAGCACATGGTATGGCACAGAGTAAGTCTCAAATAAATGACATTTAATTGATATTACTATTACAATTATTATACTGTTGCTCAGAGAAGATGTAGAAACTAAGAAAGGTATTAAGAGAACAAGTTCTGAGTTAATAGAAGAGCTAATATCACAAAAATGTCAATACTTCTGTATATATATTTCCTACATTTTAAATAAGAACAACAATCAGGAGACGCCTGGGTGGCTCAGTTGATTAAGCATCTACCTTTGGCTCAGGTCATGATCTCAGGACCCTGGGATCAAGTCCCTCATCAGGCTTCCTGCTCAGCAGGGAGCCTGCTTCTCCCTCTGCCACCCCGCCCCCCCATTTGAGCTTCTTGTCAGTCTGTCTCTCAAATAAATAAAATATTTTTAAAAAAGAATCACAATCAGTTTGGGGAAAGATAAATAAAAGATTTTAGGCATTATGTTAAAGAATAAACAAGTGAGAAATCCCAAGAAAATATTAAACGCAATAGTTAATAGGAACTTGTGTACAAGTTGCTAAAAGTTAACATATATCTAATATAATCAAAACAATGTGAATCTGGCACAGTAACTAAAACATGGTTGAATGGACTAGGTGGAGTTTTTAATGTGGATTTCAATACAGGTAATTTGTTTCCTTTATAGTCCTATATATCTCATTTTATTCATTTAAAAAATATTATAATGAGGAAGTTTCTGTAGACTTCATCAGACTGCCAAAAGTGATACCTGGCACAATAAAATTAAATTTAAAAGATTAAGAATCCTCTAGAAACACCAAGTAGAAATCAATGAAGGAATTAGTGATGTATCTCTACATAACTAATTACTTAAAAACTTAGTGACTTAAAACATTAACATTTATCATCTAATAATTTCTGTGGCTCAGCAGTCCAGGTGCAGCTTAGCTGGGTCTTCCTTCTCATAGTCACTCAAAAGGCACTGGTCTTATCTCAAGGGTTATGTGGGTCTGGATCCACTTCTGAGTTCACTCCAGTGGCTGTTGGCAGGATTTGATTCCTTCCGGACTCTTAGACTGAGGGCCTCACTTCCTTACTGGCTGTTGGCCAGAAGCTGCCCTTAGTTCCTTACCACATAGGTCTCTTATAAGACAGCCTGCCTCATCAGAGTTTGTAAGCAGAAAGAGGGCTACCAAAAGAGAGAGCTTGTAAAACAAAAGTCATAGTCTTTTGAACCTCATCTCAGAAGTGATGCCCCATCACTTTTTCCATATTTTATTTATTACATGCAGATCTGGCTCACATTCAAGGGGAAGGGATTACACAAGTGAGAATATCAGGAGGTGGGGATCATGGGGAGTCATTTTAGAAGCTGCCTATCACATTGAAATTATCATTCCAATCCAGAGTAGATAGGATGATAGATTATTCAGTGCATAGGTTAGGATGCTTGGCTAAAATTGGAATATTATAAAGCTATGTTTCCTGTCTTACCCATATATAAAAATAAACTCCAGAAGAACAAAGTATCGCAATTTAAACAGTTAAACTTTTTAAATATTAGAAGAAAATGTAAGTAGTAGATTTGTAACTTCACCATAAGGAGGCCTTCCTAAGAAAAACAGGAAATCTGGGATTGGTTAAGTAAGTGATGGGTTTGATTAGAAATAGATTATGGGAAACTTCTGCATAAATGAGGTCAAGACATAAATGTCACACTGGGAGAGAATGTTTATGATTTTGTAATACAGGAAAGATTAATAACTTTATATATATTGAATTTCTGTAAATAAGGACAACCAGTAAAAAAAAAAAAAAGGAAAAGCAAAGGAAAAACTTCATGAGCTGCTTATAGGAGAATACATACAATTGGACCATACTAAGTACTTAATAACATACTTTCATTCATAGTTATGTAAGCTAAAAGTTGAGATAGAATTTTCATTGATCAAATTGGCAGAAGTTATCAAATTAGTAACACATAGTGGTAGAAAGAGCATAGAAAATACATTTTGTGGGGCTGTAAATTTTTTTAAAAATGCATTTACCCTTTAACTCAGCAATTGCATTTGCAGAAATGCTTTCTATAACAGTAAAATTGTTTTTCAGTGCAGCACTATTTGAATAACAAAATTTTTTTTTAAAGATTTATTTATTTGACAGAGAGAGAGACAGCGAGAGAGGGAACATAAGCAGGGGGAGTGGGAGAGGGAGAAGCAGGCTTCCCACAGAGCAGGGAGCCCGATGCGGGGCTCGATCCCAGGACCCTGGGATCATGACCTGAGCCGAAGGCAGACGCTTAATGACTGAGCCACCCAGGCGCCCCTTGAATAACAAAATTTTTTAAAAATTCTAATTGTCCAGTAATAGGTGATTCTTGACTTATGGTACCTTGCTAACATGTGATAATATATATTTTAACACATATATGGAATGGCTTAATGGTTATCCTATTGTGAAATGAAAAATGCAAGTTTCAGATCAATATCAACATGATTTTGTTTAAATGTGTACACAACTCATATGTTTATCTACATATTTCTGTTTCTATATTATATTCAGAAATTAGACTACATGAAATTAAAAAAAAAAAAAAAACAATTTAGAGTACCAAAATTAGTGAGGATTATCAGTGGTTACTTCTCGGAGGAGGGAGAGAGAAGCAGAGTGTGTAGAACCTCCATCATTCTTATACTTTAGATAATTTTTTTAAGTTGTAGTTTTCAGAGTGATAAAAATATAATATAAAATACAGCTGCAATAAGAATATATATAGCCCTTAAATTTTCTCTGGAACAAGGCAGGCTATAAATAAATAAATAAATAATACCTCAGTTGTTTTTTCAGAACCTTTACTTTTTACTGAATAAAATTCTAAAATATCCCTAAATTATAAGGCTTATTTGGAATAATAATTATTATTATATCTCTTCCTTTTTAAGACTTCCAACCTCATCACCCTAAAACGTATTCATTTGAATACAGCTTAAAGTGGGTATTCCATGACCATGATTTGGATGAAACTCTCAAATTCTAATTACAGAATTCCATAATACTACTTAATTGCTTATTGCATTCAAGTTTTGTTGTTCTTGGGGTTTAAGCACAGAGGTTACCTTATAGATGAGGTTCCTAGGCCTGTTCTTTATTTAACTTTCACTTTCTCTTTGATGATCCCACCTTAATATTCCTTTATATCCCTAATTGTTTGGAAGGCAGAAACTATATATTTCCAGGGGTGCCTGGGTAGCTCAGTTGGTTAAATGTCTGACTCTTGATTTCTACTCAGGTCATAATCTCATGCTCGTGAGGCGAGCCCCACATCAGGCTCTGTGCTCAGTGTGGAGTCTGCTTAAGATTCTCTCCCTCTCCCTCTGTCTCTCCCCACTGCTTGCACACTCTCTCTCTATCTCTCTAAAATAAATAAAATCTTAAAAAAAAGAAACTATATATTTCCAAAATCTTTATTATCATGAGACCATTTATTAAAACCACATCTAACACAAAATTATCCCAAACACAGATTCTCATTTCCTTTTCTCAGGGCATGAGAGGCAAAAGGCAGACAAAGGATGGGGGTAATAAATCTGGGAGACCATTATTTCCTGAAAGTTATTTAAAGTGTTGTCTTTTGTTAGACATCACCTACACTAATTGTGTTTCGACATAATTATCCAAAGTCTGCCAAGTTTTTAATACTTTGATTTCCTACTTCCAGATATTTGGTAAAACTTAGGCTTCTGCTCATGAAATCAGATTGTTCAGATGCCTGGCCCTTATAGAGTCAGAGAACTACAGAACGTTAGTCATGGTATAGAACTTCAGCCTTCATCTTACCTAGCCTCCTTATTTTATAGATGGGGTGACTGAGGCTCAGAAAATGGAAGGATGCCATACCTTGGAATGGGAGAGGGAGTACTTATAAATCAGTTCTTCTGACTTTGTTCCATTGGTATTTTTACCACACAAGTTCTGGAATGGTACTATCTTTTTCTTCCTAAGAAATATGACTACATGACTACATGTAACTACAATTTAAAGAACAGAACAACACAAACATCCTTGTACCCACCAACTAAGATATAATTTATGATCATATCCCAGTTGCCTCCCAATTTTATCTCCCCTTCCAGATACCCAAGAGGTAGTCACTATCCTGAATTTATAGTTATCATTCTCTTGCTTTCTTTATAATTTTTAGCACTTTTGCGTGTATACTTAATCATGGTTTTGTTTTGTTTTGAATGTTGAAAAATGGAATCATAGGATACAAGTATGATATGTTTTACTTCTTGACTCAACAATGTGTTTCTGGGATGTATCCACACTGATTTGTGTAGCTGGTGTTTATTCATATTCTTTACTGAGTAATATTCCACTCTATGCATATAAAGCAACTTATTCATTCCATTGTTACAGGACATTTGGATTGCTTTCAATTTTGGGGTTGTGTGTGTGTATTTTCAAGGTCAGCTGTAATAGCATTCTTCCATATAACTTATTATACATGAAGGGAAGAGTTTTTCTACCTTACATATATAGTAGTGAACTTGCTGGGAAGTAGAATGTGCATAGATTTCATTTTAATAGGTAATATTGAAAAGTTTCCAAAACACTACCATCATTTTGATGGTTTCATTTGCTCCACACCCTCAATAATATTTAGTACTGTTAAATTCTCTAGTTTTTCCCACTTTCTTTGTACAAAGTGGAATCTCATTGTGGTTTCAATTTGCCTTTACCAGTAATTTATGAAGGTGATTTTTTTAAAAGATTTTATTTATTTGAGAGAGAGAGAGCACACAAGCAGGAGGGAGAGGCAGAGGGAGAGATGCAGCCTCCCTCTGCATGCGGCTCTCAATCTCAGGACCTCAGGATCATGATCTGAGCCGAAGGCAGATGCTCAGCAGACTGAGCCATCCAGGCACCCCTGAAGTTGATATTTTTATATATTGGTAAGCCACTTGTACTTCTTTTTCTATAAAATTTCTATTTTCTTATTCTCATTTTCTGTTGTTTTGCTTATCTTTTTTATTGATTTAGGGAAATTGGTTATGTGTTCTATACAGTAATCTGTCAGTTATATGTTTTGCTAATATCTTCTTCTGTTAGTTGGTTTTTATTGTAGGAATACATGTAAATAATTTTTTCTGAGTTGAAAATATCAATACTATTTTTTTTTTTCAGAGCAGGAACTCTTTGTATCAAATGAGAATGTGATGCCATGAAATATTTGGGGAAAATAATGTTCTAAACTAAGGGATTAGGAAGTACAAAACCCTGAGGCAGCTAAAAACAAAGTAATTTTTAAAACCATTTTCGTGTGTAATAAATCATATTTTTTGCACAAAAGAATTGTAAATGCAGTTTGGTTTTCTCTTAGCATTTTCTTGCTCAATAAACATCTTTGAAATAACCACAGATTAATCATAAGGAAACCACTGTAAGTGCGGTTGCTATAACAGTTTACTGCTACCTCGCCACTTCAGTTCAGTACAAGTTACTGAAATCTACTGGGTTGATTGAAATTTGGCATTTATACATTCAATAAAAATATTTAGCCCTGACTCTCTATCACATTCTTTTAGGTGATTTAGATAAAATGGCAGTCAAAATAGGCAGAATTCCTGTTCTATAGATTATACAATTTCATGAAGGAGAAAACAGACAAATACACAAACAACTATATAATAATATAAATGATTATATAATCAGTATATAATATATAAATAATTACAATCTCTTAATTAGTAGCAATGTTAGGAATAAGATCTCTAAAAAAAGTTAATGATTGGGTAGTCAGGGATTGGAATGAGTGAGTAGCATCATGGGCATGTGTGCGGACAGAATGTTCCAGGCTGAGGATACAAGAACAAAGGTCTTGCGACAGGAGCATGGCAGATGTGTTTGAAAAACAGAGAGATCAGTAAAGAGTATAAGGGAATGAAGTGTGTGGGTGGGTTATGTGTGCATGAGCATATGAGAGAGAGAGAGAGAGAGCGCAAGAACGTGCCAGATCACATAGGGTCTGCAGTTGTGTACCTTGTCAATTACTTTGGCTTTATTCTAAATATTATGGAGCCATTGGGGAATTTTGAGTTGAACAGTGTTATGATCTGATATACAGTCTTAAAAGTGTTACTCTGTATGTGGTGTGGAGAATATGTGGTAGCATTAAGAATGATATATACTAATAAAAAGGACAGTACAAGAGAAAGATGATGACTATTTGGATTAGGATGGTGGTTAGATGGTGGCAAGTGGTATTCCCTGAGGTACAGCCAACTGGGTTTGTTAATAAACTTGATGTAAACTGTGAGAACAAGAGAGAACCAATGACAGCTCCTAGATTTTTTAACTGAACAACTAGTAAATGTTGGAACCATTTAATGAAACAGAAACCCCCTAGGTATTAGTATATTTGGGTTGGACATGGGAATAAAGAGGTAAATATAGGATATATTCACTTTGGAGTACTTATTAGTAGGTGAGTAAAGATGCTAAGTAGGAATTGAATAGGAGTGTGGAGTTCAGGGGAAAGTGGCGGCTAGAGATTAAATCTGGGATAGATTAGCATAGAGATAGCATTTAAAACCATGGGGTTCAATGAGATTGTCAAGGAAGTGAGTGTGAATTGAGACAAGGACTAACCTCTGGGGTATTCCTGCATGTAGAAATGGGAAGAAAATGAGAGCCCAGAAGAGGTGAATGAGGAAGAGCAGGCTTCTTATTGTGTCAGAGGAAAACAGAATGGGACAGTTTCCCAGCAGCCAAGGCAAAAAGTCCTTCAAGGAGAAAATGAATAGTGTATCAACATCACATGCTGGTAAGAGGTTGAGGAGAGTGAGGGCTGGTGAATGGTATCTGAATTTGGCAGTGCAGAAACTGCTGGTGACTTCGATGCACAGGCAAGGCTGACTGGAGTGGGTTGAGGAAAGCATGGCAGAGTGGGGGAGGTGACAAAATAGGGACTGCAGTATATGTAACCATTTTGCAGAGTTTCACCATAAAGGAAGTGGAGAGACTGTGCACATTTGGAAGAGGATCTAGAACAAAGAGGGCATGTGTTTAAGATGAGAGTTACTACAGCAAGTTGCCCTGCTGATGGGAATGATTGGGGTTGGGGATTAATGGTACAGGAAAGAGGATGGCTGGAGCTTTGTCCTTGATTGGAAGAGAGGGGGCACTAGTGGGTCTCCGGCACAAATGGAGGGGCTGCTTTATGTGGGAGCATGAGTGGTAAATCCATTGGGACGGGGATGGTAGACAATATGGTTAGAGATAGAATGGGTTGGGAGATTTGGTAGTGAAAGGGTGAGAGATTTCCCTTCTGATATCTTGTAGCCAAATCCAGCTTGGAAACCTCATTTACCAAAACTAATGAGAAGTTCTGAATGAGCTCTGTCCTTATTCCCCAAACTGGGGTGATACTGGACCTGGAGGACTAAGGCAGGCTCCGAACTCAGAGGAAAGATTTCTGTGTATCTATCCACTGGCCCCAGGCATCACATGTTTGTTTTGCACATGACAGCACTGGTGAGGGCTGCTACCCCACTGACCATGAGGCTTTGCTGCTCACCCCAGCTGCCTCTTATAGTGGGTTTTTTCACTGACCACAGCAGCATCAAGACCAGAGCCTCAGCATCCAGCTTCAGTGTGTATCCTAAGACCATACACCATCTGAAATGTATCCTGTGGATGGGAGAAAGGTGTCTGCCCTTCCCCAAACACACCTCTCCACTTCTCTCCTCTGATCGAGCCTCAGAGTCAGGAAACTTTCCTCAGAGCTATAACCTCCATCCTCTGTCCTATCTGGAATGAGGAGGAGATAATACTTGTTTACTTTCCTTGACCCAAGGGATAGGACCATTTAAAATCTATCTTGATGTTACTTTTAACTTTGTTTTTAAAAAATATCTCTTCTATCTTTGTAAAAATAGAATCTGACAAAACTTAGATTAATAAACCTACGTGGGTGGTCCGAATGATGGAGGGAGAGAACCAACCTTGACTTCCTCTGGTCCTGGCAGCCAGGAACCTTGGACTGCTGCTTTAGGGAGTAGAGGGCACTAGGTGATTAAGAGCTGGCAATGTGCATATTTGCAATTTACATGGAAAGGAGGGAAAGTCAGCTAGGGATGCTCTGTTAACCTTCAGAGCATTAAATCTCTAATAACTCTACAAATGGAAGTGGGAAGACATATTTAGAAAATCAGCAGGAATCATCTGTAAATGTTTCCTCTTTGTTAGGTTTAAGGCAGAAAGGTATCCTCAACCTAAAATAAGTCAGTTGGACCCTCTGAGAAATTGCTGGCTTTTGTCTCAATAGACTTATCAATGTTTAGTATAACTTCCCTTATTTCTCTGGTATGAGAAGATCGGTCATGAGCAATATATGTTGTACATATCTTGGAGAATTTTCTTGGTCATCAACAATAGTTAAAAGGAGTTTTTTCCCCCTCTTATTCTAGCCCACATTGGAAGCAAGTGCTTATGCAGAAGCACCGCGTTGCAGTATACTGTGTGAATGGAGGCAGCAAAGCCCTTTGTCCTATCGGATAACCATAGATTTACTGCCCAATCCCTGGATATACCATACCTTGCATTAGGATGTTAGCTCCAAGAAAGATGGTGATAAAGGGTCATTATTTCTAATTATTTGATTTATTGCTGGATGGACTTTAATGGAAATTTAATAACACAAATAATATCATTAGAAGATGTGATTTTTAAAACTGTGTCTACCCAGGCTTTTCTCCATTTGTTCTATGAACCCAGGCTTGTAATCAATCCATAAACTCTGCAACAGCAAAAAAAGTTACACCTCTGGTGGCTAATACTTTCGGGAGTGTATATCTAGGTAGGTAGATAGATACAATTTTTTTTATTATGTTAATCACCGTACATTACATCATTAGTTTTTGATGTAGTGTCCCATGATTCATTGCTAGCGTATAACACCCAGTGCTCCATTCAGTACGTGCCCTCTTTAATACCCAACACCAGGATAACCTATCCCCCTACCCCACTGCCCTCTAGAACCCTCAGTTTGTTTCTCAGAGTCCATAGTCTCTTATGGTTCATCTCCCCCTCTGACTTCCCCCCCTTCATTCTTCCCCTCCTGCTATCTTCTTCTTCTTTTTT
>NW_022589716.1:33953106-33979129 GCF_004348235.1 Phoca vitulina | reverse complement strand
ATTTGTTCCATTTCTTTGAAGAAAGTGGATGGTATTTTGATGGGGATTGCATTGAATGTGTAGATTGCTCTAGGTAGGATTGACATCTTCACAATATTTGTTCTTCCAATCCATGAGCATGGAACGTTTTTCCATTTCTTTGTGTCTTCCTCAATTTCTTTCATGAGTATTTTATAGTTTTCTGAGTACAGATCCTTTGCCTCTTTGGTTAGATTTATTCCCAGGTATCTTATGGTTTTGGGTGCAATTGTAAATGGGATCGACTCCCTAATGTCTCTTTCTTCTGTCTTGTTGTTGGTGTATAGGAATGCCACTGATTTCTGTGCATTGATTTTATATCCTGCCACTTTTCTGAATTCCTGTCTGAGTGCTAGCAGTTTTGGGGTGGAGTCTTTTGGGTTTTCCACATAAAGTATCATATCATCCACAAAAAGTGAGAGTTTCAATTCTTTGCCGATTCAGATGCCTCTTATTTCTTTTTGTTGTCTGATTGCTGTGGCTAGGACTTCTAGTACTATGTTGAATAGCAGTGGTGATAGTGGACATCCCTGCCGTGTTCCTGACCTTAGGGGGAAAGCTCTCAGTTTTTCCCCATTGAGAATATTTGCTGTGGGTTTTTCATAGATGGCTTTTATGATATTGAGGTCTGTACCCTCTATCCTTATACTCTGAAGAGTTTTGATCAAGAAAGGATGCTGTACTTTGTCAAATGCTTTTTCTGCATCTATTGTGAGGATCATATGGTTCTTGTTCTTTCTTTTATTAATGTATTGTATCACAGTGATTGATTTGCGGATGTTGAACCAACCTTGCAGCCCAGGGATAAATCCCACTTGGTTGTGGTGAATCATCCTTTTAATGTCCTGTTGGATCCTATTGGCTCATATTTTGGTGAGAATTTTTGTATCCATATTCATCAAGGATATTGGTCTGTAATTCTCCTTTTTGATGGGGTCTTTGTCTGGTTTTGGGATTAAGGTAATGGTGGCCTCATAAAACGAGTTTGGAAGTTTTCCTTCCATTTCTAGTTTTTGGAACGGTTTCAGAAGAATAGGTATTAATTCTTCTTTAAATGTTTTGTAAACTACCCCTGGGACGTCATCTGGCCCTGGGCTCTTGTTCATTGGGAGATTTTTTATTACTGCTTCAATTTCCTTAGTGGTTATGGGTCTGTTCAGATTTTCTATTTCTTCCTGGTTCAGTTTTGGTAGTTTATACATCTCTAGGAATGCATCTGTTTCTTCCAGATTATCTAATTTGTTGGCATAGAGTTGCTCATAATATGTTCTTATAATTGTTTGTATTTCTTTGGTGTTGGTTGTGATCTCTCATCTTTCATTCATGATTTTATTTATTTAGGTCCTTTCTCTTTTCTTTTTGATAAGTCTGGCCAGGAGTTTATCAGTCTTATAATTCTTTCAAAGAACCAGCTCCTAGTTTTGTTGATCTGTTCTACTATTCTTTTGGTTTCTATTTCATTGATTTCTGCTCTGATCTTTATTATTTCTCTTCTCCTGCTGGATTTAGGCTTTATTTGCTGTTCTTTCTCCAGCACCTTCAGGTATAGGGTTAGGTTGTGTATTTGAGACCTTTCTTGTTTCTTGAGAAAGGCTTGTATTGCTATATACTTTCCTCTTAGGACTGCCTTTGCTGCATCCCAAAGATTTTGAACAGTTGTGTTTTCATTTTCATTGGTTTCCATGAATTTTTTTAATTCTTCTTTAATTTCCTGGTTGACCCATTCATTCTTTAGTAGGATGCTCTTTAGCCTCCATGTATTTGAGTTCTTTCCAACTTTCCTCTTGTGATTGAGTTCTAGGTTCAAATCATTGTAGTCTGAAAATATGCAGGGAATGATCCCAATCTCTTGGTACTGGTTGAGACCGGATTTGTGACCTAGGATGTGATCTGTTCTGGAGAATGTTCCATGGGCACTAGAGAAGAATGTGTATTCTGTTGCTTTGGGATGGAATGTTTCGAATATATCTGTGAAGTCCATTTGGTCCAGTGTGTCATTTAAAGTCTTTATTTCCTTGTTGATCTTTTGCTTAAATGATCTGTCCATTTCAGTGAGGGGGGTGTTAAAGCCCCTACTATTATTGTATTGTTGTCGGTATGTTTCTTTGCTTTTGTTATTAATTGGCTTATATAATTGGCTGCTCCCATGTTAGGGGCATAGATATTCAAAATTGTTAGATCTCCTTTTGGATAGACCCTTTAAGTAAGATATAGTGTCCTTCATCATCTCTTATTCTAGTCTTTGGTTTAAAATCTAATTTGTCTGATATAAGGATTGCCTCCCGAGCTTTCTTTTGGTGTCCATTAGCATGGTAAATGGTTTTCCACCCCCTCACTTTCAATCTGGAGGTGTCTTTGCGTCTAAAATGAGTCTCTTGCAGACAGCATATCGATAGGTCTTGTTTTTTTATCCATTCTGATAGTCTTTGTCTTTTGATTGGGGCATTTAGCCCATTTACATTCAGGGTAACTATTGAAAGATAGGAATTTAGTGCCATTGTATTGCCTGTAAGGTGTGTTACTGTATATTGTCTCTGTTCCTTTCTGGTCTATGTTACTTTTAGGCTCTCTCTTTGCTTACAGGACCCTTTTCAATATTTCTCGTAGGGCTGGTTTCGTGTTTGCAAATTCCTTTAGTTTTTGTTTGTCCTGGAAGCTTTTTATCTTTCCTTCTATTTTCAGTGACAGCGTAGCTGGATGTAGTATTCTTGGCTGCATATTTTTCTCATTTAGTGCTCTGAATATATCATGCCAGTCTTTCTGGCCTGCCAGGTCTCTGTGGATAAGTCTGTTGCCAATCTAATGTTTCTACCATTGTAGGTTACATATCTCTTGTCCCGAGCTGCTTTTAGGATTTTCTCTTTGTCTCTGAGACTTGTAAGTTTTACTATTAGATGTTGGGGTGTTGACCTATTTTTATTGATTTTTGAGAGGGGTTCTCTGTGCCTCCTGGATTTTGGTGCCTGTTTCCTTCCCCAAATTAGGCAAGTTCTCTGCTATAATTTGCTCCAATATACTTTCTGCCCTTCCCTCTCATTCTTCTTCTGGGATCTCAATTATTCTAATATTGTTTCATCTTATGGTATCACTTATCTCTCGAATTCTGCCCTCATGATCCAGTAGTGGTTTATCTCTCTTTTTCTCAGCTTCTTTATTTTCCATCATCTGGTCTTCTGTATCACTAATTCTCTTTTCTGCCTAATTTATCCTAGCAGTTAGAGCCTCCATTTTTTATTGCACCTCATTAATAGCCTTTTTGATTTCAACTTGGTTAGATTTTAGTTCTTTTATTTCTCCAGAAGGGTTTCTCTAATATCTTCCATGCTTTTTTCAAGCCCAGCTAGTATCTTTAAAATCATCATTCTGAACTCCAGTTCCGACATCTTACTAATGTCTTATTGAATAGGTCCCTGGCAGTCGGTACTGCCTCTTGTTCTTTTTTTTTTGAGGTGATTTTTTTCCATCTTGGCATTTTGTCCAGAGAATAGATGAATGAGAGAACAAAAATGCTAACAGGTTAACAGTGACTCCAGGAAAATATACACTAAACAAATCAAAAGAGACCTGAAACCAGGGGAAAAGAAAGGGAAAGAAAGAAAAAAAAAAGAAATAGAAAAAAAAAAAAGAATATGATCAAATATGATCAGGCTGGTGCATAGATCAGTGCCACACCCTAGATTTTGGGCATATTTTGGTCTGTTAGAAGAAGTGCCTCCCAAAGTTTTAAACAAAGAAAAACTTATGTATGTACAAAAATAAGGGTTAATATGATGAAGGGATGGAATATGACTGTAAATATGAAAATTATAAAAGATTTTACAAAAGGAATTAATAAGTTGGTTGAAATAAGAAAGAAGAGGAATTTAAAAAAAAGTGGGGGAGAAAATGTGATCAGGCAGGAGACTAGAACAAAGCCATACACTAGAGACTTAGGGTATATTTTGGTCTGTTAGAAGAAACTGTATGCCAAAAGTTTAAAGAGAGAACAACTTATATATATATATGAAAAATAAGGTTAACTACTATGAAGGGATAGAATATGACTCAAAATGAAAAATAAAAAAGATTTTTAAAAAAAGGGATTGATAAGATGTTGGTTGAAAAAGGGAAAAAGAAAAATTTAAAAAAAAAAAAGAAAATTAAAAAAAATAACTTTGAAAGACTAATGAATCAGGGGGGAAAAAGCCATGAATTCTATGTGCAGTATTTCCCTAGTGCTGAGGTTCTGCAGTTCTCATTGATCGGTAAACTTGGTCTTGGCTGGCTGTTCTTGCTGATCTTCTGGGGGAGGGGCCTGTTGCCATGGTTCCCAAATGTCTTTGCCGGAGGCAGAATTGCCCTGCCCTTGCCGGTCCAGGCTAAGTAATCTGCTCGGGTTTGCTCTTGGGAGCTTTTGTTCCCTGCAAGCTTTCCCTACAGCTTTCGAGGTCGAGAGTGAAAATGGCGGCCTCCCAATCTCCGCCCCGGAGGAGCAGAGAACTCGGGGCCCCGCTCCTCAGTGAGCCTCCAGAGAAAAGCAGTCAGTCGCTCCCATCTCCCCGGTCTCCAGCTGCACTCCATGCTCACCCGGCCTGTGACCGAGCGTTTCTGTCTCTGTCACACAACCCTGTGTGGAGTCTCCAAACCCGGCAGGTCCCTGCGGTGCGCTCCCGCGCTGCTCCTCCTGGGGGAGGAAGGGGAGTCTCCCTGGATTTGCCACTTGTTGGGTCCCTGCTGGAGGAGCAGTGGCCCAACTGTGCTGCAGATCACAGTTTATGGCCACCCCGAGCTGAGAGCCCGCTCCTTGGCTCCATCTCTGCAGCCGGCTTCCCCGCTCCGACACCTGGGAGCTCTGCCGCACTTAGGCACCCCTGGTCTTTCTGTAACCCCGAGGGTCCTGAGACCACACTGTCCCCGCGAGGGTTCCACCCACCGCTTAGCCACTGGAGCGATGTCCCTCAGCAGAGCAGACTTCTAAAAGTTCCGATTTTGTGCTCCGTGGTTCTATCACTTGCCAGAAGTGGCCGACGGAGGCCCCCTTCCCCGCCGTGTATCCTCCCGAATATCGCCTCGGATTCACTTCTCCGCACGTCCTACCTTCCAGAAAGTAGTCGCTTTTCTGTTCATAGAGTTGCTGCTATTCTTTTCTTCGATCTCCTGTTGAGTTTGTAGGTGTTCAGAATGGTTTGATCCCTATCCAGCTGAATTCCTGGCACCAGACAAAATTTAGGTCTCCTACTCCTCTGCCATCTTGCTCCTCCCCCCCCCATAGATATAAATTTGACTATAAATGCATTTGATGCGTATAGACTGTAAATCTTGAAAAAATCTGAATAGGACTTTCCATTTCATATCCATTTCATCCTCTTTAATCTCCTCCTGTTTCCCCACAATGAGCAGCTACTGAAGAACTTTTGCCTTCCTAACATCCCCCTAGTCACACATTTCCCAAATTCAGGCTACCTGACCCTCTTCTTTCTTCCTCTTATTCCCCCCCCCCAATCTTCTGATTCTCAATTTAAGAAACAAAATAAACAGAAAAAAAGAAAAAATTCAAATACAGAGAACAGACAGATGGCTGCCAGAGGAGTTGTGGATGGGGATGGATGAAATAAATAAAGGAAATTAAAATTGCAACTACATGGTGAACACTAAGTAATGTATAGAATTGTTTTCTGCCTGCAACTAACACTGTATGGCAACTATACTTTAATAAAAAAATGAATAAACACAAACACATGCAAATATCAAGGAACCAGGCTACTCAAAGAGAATGGCGGGTGGAGGCAAGGGAGTGGACATCAAGAATTCTATTCAGCAGGAAGAGAGAAAGTAAAAATGCTGAGTACCTTCACAAGTACTCAGTACCTCCAAGTCTTTTAGCCCTGTCAGACATGTGAGCAATAGCTGTAATAAAAGGGAATTAGAAATGCTCAAATTTGCCCACAGATGAAGGGAAAAGAGAGCAGTCTTTTTTGGCTCGGGCAAAAGAAATGGGAGGACCAAGGGGAAGTGAGTAGAAGAGTAGCATTCGTAGTGATGGTAGTAATAATGACCACAGGCATCATCACCTTCATAGCAGCATCTGTATATTGGGCATTTCCTATATTCCAAGAACAGAGCTGGGCACACTGCATATACTGTTTCATTTAATTTTCACAACACATTTAGCATGGGGGGGAGAGGAAGCTCATGTCACTTCCACATAGCAAGTAAATGGAGGTTTCTAGTGGTTAATTGGTTCAGGTTTATGAGCCAGGAAGTGCTAGCCCTAGAATTTGAACTCAGGCTGTCTCAGAAATTCTATGCTCTTCCTGCTAAGGTTATACTGCTTCCTGAAGTAAGGCCCTAGAGCTGGGCTGGTGTGGCTGAGGGTGGTTATTGTTGGTTATGGCTGCTCAGAATCCCTTTACACCTTTCACAGATTCCCTTCCCTTTCTCTGTGGAAAGGTGTCTTCCTACTCCATGCGGTACCTCTGGCTAATAGAGGACCATGGAGCTGATACTTGGCCTATCATAGTATTCTGTGCCTTAGCAAATGAGCAAATCAGGCCAATCAGGGTTATTTCTGACACTTTTTATTCATAGATGCTGGAAGTAAGAGTGTTCCTTCCTCCAGGGTCACTAAGCTAGGATGATGTACTTCTGGATCTGCTTTGCTTTCCACATTCCCCTTGACTGCCCTCCCCCACCCCACCACCCGCCACACACACACACACACACACACACACACACACACACCCATCCACCCACCCACCCACAAAAAGAATGATGCTAATCCATGGGGTGGAGAGGGTAGGAAACAAAACACAGAGCTGCAAGAGACTGGGGAGATAAAGAGAAGAGTCATTATAGTCTGTAGAGCTAAGGCAACACCTAGACCTCAAATGCTGAGCTAAGGAATTTCTGTGTTTTAGTAAAGCTCATTTGGGTTGGGTTTTTACCACTGAGAACTGAGGCATAACTAACACAGCCTTCAAGAATGGGGAGGACTTTGATGAGAAGAATAGTTGAAACAGAGGGAAGGGAAGAGAGTAAAAGGAGTTAGAAAAGCTCAGGGTTATTTCAGGGAACAAAATGTTCTAGTTCAGCATTAGCATAAGTTAGTGAAGTGGAGGGGTGAAAGAGACACCTGGGGAAGTAAGTGGGGGGTCATTGGGAGTCCCAAGTTGAGTCCTTAGGAAAGTGCTACTGTTAATACTGAGTGTGTGAAAATCCTAGGTTGAGGCAAAGCACAGCTCAGAGGAGTTATGAATGTTGTTGCAATTTAGCTGTGAGCCCACTGTTATGTTGCCTGTCAAATGCTTTTATTATTTGATTGCCTTTAGGCTAGGCACACAGTTTCTGATAGCTGCCACTACTCCTTAATTTCTCAAGCATAACCTGCTCCCCTCCTTTTCATGATCTGCTTGGCCTCCTGAAAGCACCTAAGAAACCTTTGTACCTTCTATCTGTTCACTGTCCATCATTCCAGTTGGATAAAGTTAAATTGTATTACTCCTCCAAGTCATTTACATCATGTCCTATGGTGTTTCTTTGCTCACAGGGTCTGTCACTCTTGCACTTCAATAGATTTAGTTATACTTGAGGGTTGTCATGTTCATTTGGACTGAGGAATGCCTTGTACTCTCTTCTTTGTATTTCTAAGTCCCACCTTAACTTGAAAGCCTGCCTTCCCAAGCCCCTAGGTCCACCAGGACTTTCTCTGTTATCTTTCCTTACCTCACCAGCCTCCCCTGACAGCTGGGGAACTACTTCAGTAAGTCAAGTTAATTCAGAAATTTAGTGTTTAGTTGTATTTTTTCAGTTACTTGTTTAAAATTCTTAATTTCTATTAAAGGAGATTGCCAACTCCTTAAGGGCAGAGATCATGTCTTACAATTTGCTGTATCTTTCCATAGTCTGGAGGACACCATGGGAGCCTTAGTAGACTTACTGGCTCATGACAATAAGCCATGTAATACCATCTGTTAATAAATCTCAAGTGTTCACATGAATCATTTGGAGAAAATTCATCTCCTTCCATCTCTTAGTGTCTTGTCATAATGTTGAGCCATAGTGAAAGAGTCAGATTTTGATCACAATTCCGACTTCTTTTCATGAGCCTGAGATAGAATATTAAAGTGAGCACATCTGACTTCTAATTTGGATCCAGCTTCTCCAAGTCCAGAAAATGGAACATCCTCAGCTTCTGCGAGGGCAAAAAGGAGTTTGAGCCACAGTGAGGCATAGCTTTGATGTTCCCTTCTGTACTCTACACGCACTCTTTGTACAAGGCTGTTTAAAGAGAAGAACATGAGTTTTGATCTAATAAAATCTATTTTCCCGGGACTTGTATCTGTTCTTTTCTAGGCAGACCTTTAGAATCTATGTCGTTTTCAATTTTAATTATCTTTGAAATGAAAGGGAACCTTAAATACAACATCTTCCAAATAAAAGGGAAGATTTTGTTTTAGAGAAACAATCACTTTCCAAGGCACTTGCTCTCTCAATTTTTTCCTGTTCATCCATATTCTGATTTTGAAGGTCTGTAAAGCAGGTTCATGGCTATGACCTTGTCTGTAAGTGTGGGAAAACATACTTTGGTCAGTTAATTCCCATTGCATGGAAAGCTCCCTGGGGTATATTTATCTTCTAAATGGCAGGATGTCTCGAGAGGGGTTGTATGTTGAAATGGCAGGCACTTTCGCACACACACAGAGAGGACATCACTACTTCGAGGAGCCTCACTCAAGCAGTTATTCACAGAGCTGAGCCCCATGGGGATGGCCACAAAGTAAGCAGAGCTCAGCACCTGGGCAGTAGTCACCCACACACCTCACTGCATCTGTGCAAGTGTGTTAGGGCCCCCAAAGTCAGGAACAAGACTGAACTTCCAGACACCCACAGACCCTTGCCTGAAGGAAGCAAAGCTAACAGTTCATAAGTCCGTAATAAGCTTTTTTACCTTAAAGCATTTGCTTCTGCACTCCAGCTATTTTAACAAGGGCTATCATTTCACACACCGTTGTCGCCAAAATGTGATAGTGTTTGCCCCACACTTAGATGGAAAGAGCTCACAGCTCGTAAGTCCGTAATAGGATCCTGTATTAAAACACGTGCTTCACCAGTCTGGTGATTGCGGCCTTCACCATCATTTCACACACTGTTGTCTTGGTAACACGGCGGTGTTTGTGGAATTTCACTGCATCTACTCTGAGACCCAATCTTGCCCTCCATCTAATAGGGTGGGAATGTGATGGGTATGTACTCTCACGAAAGGTTGACCTGTATGGATTTTTCAAAACACTGCTTGTTTGCCTCCTGGGAAGCCTTCTGATGCTTTTACAAGGCCAGTGTGCTGTCTTCTCCCATGTAGTCTGAGGTCAAGTGAACAAGATCCTTTGGCAGGCATCATGGATATTAATGTACTTCTGCAAACTGGGGTGAGGAATGTTTAGATTGGGAGGCAATCAGACAAAATGTGATATTCCTCCCTAGATAACTTACTTCCAAGGCTCTTGTCATTATAGTTTATGAATTCCTAATGTGTGCCAAGCATTTCACGTATAATCTTCTCAACAAATCCAGGAGGAAAGTGATAATATCCCAACCATCTAGTTAACAAGGTCATTCCTTTAGAACCAAGACTTAAACCTGGGACTGAGTCAAAAGGCTCTCTACTCTATTACATTGCCTATGGCCATATTTGTTGCTTTAAATCACCAATTCCTTCCAGAATAGAATCTCAAAGATAATCACACCTAAAAGGGAGAAACATCACTTAAATTGTTGAAGAAACAGCCTTGAAAATGCAGCCAGACAACCTGATTTTGCTCCCAACTGACTTTATCATGCTGGACATGTCATTTAACCTCTCAAAATCAATTTCCTTAGCTAGGCCTCTTTTTCTCTTTCATAAAAGAAATAAGTTTGATTAGGCAATTTTTAAGTTTGCTCCCACCTCTCTGAAGGTTCATGATTCTATGAGGTCATTTTAGTTTTTTTGCTAAGGAACAATTTTTTTTAACTTGTTGGATTTCTAAGATGAGACCTTTTAGAGCTAGAGATCAATACAGTTTGGTTTCATTTGCCACATTCCACAGAGCTATTTCTTTTCCTTCATTTTTTCTCACTGGCCCAGAGACTCAGTTTTTGACCTGAGGGAACTCATACAGGCAGGAGAGACACACTGCTCCTGTCCCCAACCCCACCTTCTGGTGCATTTGATTACATTCAGCCAGTTTTCCCACTTCAGGGGCACATCTTCCTTTGTGCTGGCCTTCAGTCAATACTTCAGCTCCATTAGTTCCCAGCTAGATGCACTCAGGACTCAGGATCAAGAGGAGAAAGGAAAAAAAAAAAGCCTTTTCACAGTGGTCTGACCTTAGCAGATGGCATCTGCAATTTGATCACTCTGATCAGCTTATATTGTCCTCAATAGACAAAGTTAAGTTCCTGCCTCCAGACCTTTGCACTTGATATTCTTGCCATCTAGAATTATCTACTCCAGATACCCACATGGTTCAATTTTTTTAGGTTTCAACTCGAATATCTCATTGAGATCTACCCTGTAGGATCTGGCCAGCCAACCTGTCAAAAGTCTAAAGTATCTCTTCTCTTCCCTTGCCCCTAACACCTCTAGTCCTTTCTGTCACTTTTTTATAGTATGCTAGGCATTATATACATACATCTATCTTACATATATTTAGTCTCCTGTATTGTATACTATATATTTTAGGTAATTTTTTTTTTATCACCTGTGTCTCCCACAAGTATGTAAATTCCATGAGGGAATGGATCTGTGTGTTTTGTTTGCTGGTCTATCTCTAGTGCTTAGACCAATGCTTAGAACGTTGCAAGTACTCAGTAAGTATTTCATAATTGAATACCCACAGAATAACAACTGTGGAGTTCTATGACCTCCCACTTAAAAAATATCAGCTCCCTCAAGTCACCCCAAAGAAAAATATACATTTATAAACAGTCGATATTTTCTCAATATAATGTATAACATGGGAATAAAAACATCTTTAGTGAACTTTGTTATTGTTATATTCCCTTCATTAAAAATAAATAATAAATCCCCTTAAATAAAAATAAAAATAGCACCCTTGTGAAACAATGTCAGTGATGAGCCTCTTTTTCCTTCAAGACTATAAGCATCTTCCACAAAAATTCTGGAGCTGCTACTATGAAATAGCATTGTTTTCTGTTTTATACTTAACCTTGAAAGGAGAATGAGGAATTAAAGGGGGAAAAAAACCCACCCTGCCACTAAAATACCAACTATGGAGTGAAATAGTATATGAAATTCAGTTTCCTTTGTGTGGGTAATTCATTGAAATAACATAATTCAAGCAAAAATCTTACCCTTGAATTTCTTTATTTGACTCTCTGAGGGTTAGCAAGGTTGTTCCTACCTAACTTAGACAAAGGGTATTTGACCACTAAGTGCTCAGCGTTCAATAAAAAATGGTCTTGGTGAACTAACTCCTCATAGTGTGAGCTCCAAATCTTACTCATTCCAAGCAAGAAATTATCTTTTGAAAAATGAAAGCTAAGAGACCTATAGGTTTTATAAATTTTTCAAGAGCTTTAGATAGATAATGAAAAAGGGCAGAATATGTTATGTTTCTCCCTAGTTAGCAGGTTCCCCTCCCCAATTAAAGTATAAAATAAAAAATTACTACCCAAAATTGTATACCAAGTTTTAAGAATAAATGACCATTAAATTTCCTAAGGAAATTGTTAAATTTCTATGGAAATTTAATCATGAATCTTTGCTAATTTTACTAGGTAATACATAAATATCTTTGCCCCCCCCAACTGACATACTTCACCTATTTGTTCTAATACAGAGTAGATATGTCTTTTACAACAGGTTTTCTGCTTTATAAATGACTCCAAAATCTTAGTGATTTAACATAGTAAAAGTTTGTCCTTTTTTCACATCACTGTTGAGTTTCTAGCAGGGTGAAAGGGGAGGCCTGTGCTCCGTAGTTAGTCAGGGCCCCCCAGCTCATTCTCCTTGTGACATGTCCATGTTACAGATGTGGCTCCATCATAACCAAGAAAGATGACAAAAGAGGAAGATGATACAGAGAGATATTTAATGGTCTACACCTCAAAGAGGCAAACATTCCAGTGGCCAGAACCTAGTCACATGACCCCACCTAACTGTAAAGGGCTAGAATGAAGCTGAGCTATTGACTCAAGCAGAAGAGGAAAAAATGGGCCATAGTGCTCCCCAGTGATCTCTGCAACAGTGTGATCTCACTTATATCGTTCTAAACCTTTGAATGTAATATTGACACAGAAGTCCACAAAGCAGTCTTCTTCAGTCTCTATCAGCACATCACATGGCCTAAGGCTCACATAAGAAGAGATGCAGTAGTCCCTCCTTATCTGCAAACGATACATTCCAAGACCTCCAGTGGATGCCTGAACTGCATGTAGTACTGAGCTCTCTATATACTATGTTTTTCCTATACATACATATGATAAAGTTTAATTTGTAAATTAGGCAGAGTTAAAGATTAATAATTAGGGGCACCTGGTGGCTCAATTGGTTAAGCATGCAACTCTTGATCTCAGCTCAGATCTTGATCTCAGGGTCATGAGTTCAAGCCCCACATTGGGCTCCACACTGGGCATGGAGCCTACTTGAAAAAAAAAAAGGATTAATAATAACTTTTAAAAAAATCAAACAATTGTAACAATATACTGTATAAAAGTTATGTGAATGTGGTCTCTCCCTTTGAAAATATTTTACTGTACTGAACTCATTCTTCTTGTGATGGTGTGAGATGGTGAAACAACTATGAGATGAGATGCAGTGAGGTGAATCATGTACAGATTGTGACGTAGTGTCAAGCTACTATGGAGCTTCTGACCATATGTCAGAAGGAGCATCATCTGCTTTGGACTGCAGTTGACTATGGGTAACTGGAACCACGGAAAACAAAACTGCAGATAAGGGGGGGGACTATTATACTACATTTAAGATTGTTTTGCCTTAACACAAGTCATAGTGAGAGGAAGAAATAATTTTAAGTAAAGGAAATATGGTTGGATTTAGAGTCAAATCCCTAGATTCCACTAATTTCTGTTTGGATAAGTCAGTTACCTTCCCTGCAATGTTCTAAGACTCGGATGAGAAGATTTTCCATCCTCCGACTTGTAAAAAGGGCCCCTCTTTTCTCCTGACTGCAAATACAGGCTTGTTTGCATTTTCTGTGACACTTGGAAAATAGGTCTGTGACATTGTGGGTTGGGATCTGGCCTAAACACCAGTATAACAAAGTATTTCTCTGCTTCGGTCTCCATTTTATAGCATAGAACATTTCATTGATATGGGAATAACCACTGTGATGAATGGAAACTTTGTGCTATTCCCAGCTCCTTGTAAGCACTGAATACTTATCCCTCTTTCTTTGGGGTGGTTCTTTCCAGGAGCCCTGAGTAGGTAGCTCTCTCACCCATGTGCACTGTTCCTAATGCTTGCTCAACACTCAAGAGGGACCCTTGGCAGATTCCCAGGATTTCCTCTCGAACAGCTCTCTCGTCTTCAGCACTCTGTCCTGTGAACTCCAGCCATCTTGGTTCTGCCCCGAATCTTAGCTCCATCTCCTTAACCCAGTGTGTCTGTCAGACCCTGGCTCAGTCTCCTCTTCTTGTATCGTGACCTGGAAATCCTTTGGGGCAGTAAGCTGACATGATCCTAAGGCTCAGCTCATTTGTTTCCTGTTTGAGAGATCACCATCCTTCATTGCCTGATGTCCGTTATCTTGAAAACCACTTTCATGTATTTTGTCCAGTTTTTTTTTTTTTATTGTTTCTAATAGGAAAGTAAATGCAGTACCTATTATGTCACCTTGGATGGAAGAAGTTCCCCAGGTGCTATTTAAATATGGTGAGAAATTTGCCTACCCCTTCAGAATTTAGTGGGGTTTTTTTCTGTATATTGGATATAATATTATTTATAAGCCTGTGTATATTGTCTTCTACCTGGCAGACTCCTCATTCTTATTCACTTTCTTCACATATGAAATTGTCAATTTGAAACGAAAACATGTCAAACACCTACATTCCCTTTTATTCGTTTTTTCTTTTTAAGAAGACCTGGCTATCATTTCTCAACATACACTTTAGATTGTAACACATCTTTTGAACACATTTGTGAGAATAACCCAATAAGCACTTGGATTCTTAAATATACTGTGAAAAGAAAGATGATACACAAAGTTTTCTCACTCAAGGACACCCCGTGTGCAAGCACAACATAGTTAATTCTGTCTTCAGTCTGGACAGCAAACAGAGGCCAGAAATAGCATTAAAGGCTTTTCTGAGCCAGAGAAAGTTAAAACTGACTGGAGAATGTCATCTACGATGAGTGCTTTTTGCCTGAATCACCAGTTGTTTGGCCTTACACCCAGAGAAATGTGTTCTTGACATAGACAACCTGGCAGACAGACCATCTTGATCAAAGACGTAGTCATAACATTTATTGCCTTCTTGTAGCATCTTGAGACAGTACTGACAGAAAAGAGTGTCCCAGTTTCCCATGACAGATAGAAATCCGCTCCTTGACAATTTGGAAATAATCACACAAAACACCATCTTGGCAAAGTGTGCTCAAGGAGTTTGTTTTTCTTATAAAATTTTAACTAAATGGCCATTTGAACATAATCTTTAGACTCAAAATGATTTCATTTCTGCCAAGTCAGAATTGCTATGGGACCCATTTAGTTTGCTTAGAAAACTTTTTGTTAGGTTGGTTCTCAGGTTGCTAACCTGGGAGACATGCCAGTTACAGACACACAACTCCATCCAGAATTGGGGTCCACATTTTGTAGTGGAAGAATTTGAATACCTATCAGGAAACCAGCTCTTTAGCTCAAAGGTGGAAAACTTTGACACATACTTGTTTTGCAAACCGCTTTTCCAGGAATATTCCTCTGATCTACAGAATGTTTTTACATTGTTTTTATTACAGTGTTTTTATTCAAGGTTTTCCACACCTGAACTCAAACCTACCCAAAAGCATGTTTCTTTACACATGTCTAGTAGAATCAGATAGAGATGTAAAAATGTCTTTTGCTATTGAAAATAGAAAATCTGGTAGGGCTGATTGTAACTACCTAGCCCTCTCTTACACCTCTTTCCTGCTAAGAAACAATTTCCCTCCCTAGTCAAGACCAGGGCTAGGAACTGTTGTACCCATTTCACAGAGAGTAGTGATTCCTTTGTAGATGGACATGCGACACAAAGTAGGCTAATTGGGGTCTCTCCTCATTTCTCTTCTAAGGGGAATGTCAGAGTGTTTTCCTTCTCTGTCTGGTCAGAGATTGAATAAAATACCCTTTCACTGAAGGAGCCTGTCCATAGACTGACTGAGTGGAGTTGGCATGTTGAAGAAGGAAAGAGATCAAAAAAAAAGTGTGCAAATGGCAGTTCAGTCCTTGTTTTCATCCCTTATCCTTCTAGGAGTTTGGAAATAGGAAACAAAAACCTACTGAATCTTACACTGTTTGACATTGAGTCTTTGTCATTTGACTATATATGAGCATTCTAAGTAATACAAACAGATGGGTTTTAAGATACTAATTTATTTTTTCATCTTGATTAAAGGCATCACTAATACTTTAAAAAAATTTTAAGCAGAGAAAATCTACTTATTACTCATATATGACAGATTTGGTATGGTAAACAAGAGAGATGGTTAAACAATTTTAGAATTTTACTGTAAAAAAAAAACACATGAAAAATGAATAAAAGCCAAATATAGTATTTTCCTTATGAATAAAAGATAAAAATATCAAATAACTTGTTATCACATAATGTGGTCTACACCATTTTATCTTCTTTTAGTGAAAGTTCTAAAATGGTCTATAAGAAAACAAAACTTGCTAAGAGATATTCTCTTTGCCTGAGGTAGAAATAAAAATGAAATGAAGAGCCATAGAACGTCCAAGCTCTAAAGGAGGAGAAACACACCCTGTGGGAAATTCAAGGTCATGTCTGAGATGTCTCAGGGATTTTCAAGGCCACATTTCCAATTTTTCTCTTTTCCTTCCTTGCAAAGCCCCTTTGCTCCTACCAGCCCCATATACTCCAGCTGCAACAGGCAGCTCATTGCCTTCCCAGACCACCATGGTGGCTGTTTCTTCAACTCAGAGGAATCCATGATGCCGATTTTCTCAGTATTAGCTTTAAAGGAAAAATATGTATTGAGTTCCCTATTATAAAAGCATGCCCAAAGCACTCAAAATAAGAAAAAAAAAAAATCATTCATGGTTTCCTATCCCAGTGATAACTGCAACAATTTGGCTTATGTATATCCTTGCATAGGTTTTATTACTCTTTTATGTTGTAATCTTATGGTACACAAGTGTGCACCCCCTCCCCATCCTGCCTTTCCTCTAAACATTGACTCAAAAGTATTTTCTTATGTTATCCTTAGCTCTTGATGCCTCTATTTTATTTGCTGGCTGAAGAATAATACTGAATAATATTTCCACTTTTTTATGAGTATAAATAATCACATAGCTAGGTAGTTATCTATGTATATAAACATGTTCTGTTAATACTACCTCTTAAAAGTTTGTATATAAACTTCTAGAAATAAAATTGATACAGAGGAAAGCCTCATAACATCAAATTTCTTCTACATGATAGAAAATCTAAAGAGAACAGCATAAATGAAAGAATTATTTTTAAAAAACTATTAGAAAATATCTTTGGGGTTTAAAAAAAAGGACAAGAAACTTAAAAAAAATACTGACCAAGCTTTCTAAATGCTATAGAAATGAAAGTATTCTTACTCTAGTAGGCTTTCTGAATTTCAAAATTAAAAAAAAAATAATGTTATTAAAGGTAAGGAAAAAAATTGGAGTGGCGCCTCAGACTGCTAGCATTTTGTGTTTCAGGTAAGGCAGAATTAGGAAACCATTCAGAAATGATGATTAGAAATTCAATTTTTATTTAAAAATAAATATATCAAAAATAAGTTCTAGATTGGTTAAAAATTTTTAAGTAGCAAGAGATCATCTAAAAGATGATTTTAATATTGGGCAGGGGATTAGAGGAGAGCTGGGAGTCTCAAGAAGACTGAATGATTTTACTATGCAAAAATTATCAATTTTTCCATGATCAAAAAAAATCCCATCACACAAGTAACAGGAATAAAAGCACATATTTATAGGAAATATGACTTGGAGAAAGTTAATATACTTAAAATATAATAAGATGGTATCAATCAATAAAAAATGAAACCCCATCCCAGATGAAAAAAGGACAGAACAGATAATGCTGACAGTTGTGACAGAGGGAGAAATAACCAATAAATATTTGGAAAGATAAACCCAGATAAATATGAGAACATATCTTTAACCATTTGTTTAGTAAATGCCTTCTAAAATGATATGGCCAGAATAATGTTTCCCAAATTTAAAAAAATGAAGATTCCTAGGCTCAGTCCATTTCAATTATTATCAATTAGGTTGACTGTGAAGCCCACTGACGTTCCTGTGTATACATCTAAGGCTGAGGGTTATACCAAAACCCTATTTTAAGAAATACAGGCCTAGAGGTTTTAATAGTGAGAATAGGTCCTCTTGTGTGATCTTGGTGAGGTTGTTAGTTTCTTATAACTTTCTTGGAGGGCTGTCTGGCAATATGTGTTAAAATTTTAAATAGGCATACTCTTTAATCCAGCAGTGTTACTTAAAATTTTAAAACAATTTTTGTTGAATATTTAAGGAAATTGTCAGATAATTGGGTCAAGATATAGATAATGTAGTGTTTCCAGGCATTATTTATAATAGCACAAACGTAGAACCAAACTAATTGTCCACTGGAAGAGGATTGGTTATATTAACGTACAGTCATCCAGTAGGATACTAAGCTACCATATAAGGAATAACGTAAATCTGCATGAAGTCAGATTGCAGAAATAACCATGATGTGCTAACTGTGTGTACCTTGGTGGAGTGTAGGCAGTATAGAACAGTATGTAAGATTTGATTCAAAGTATGTTTATGTGTTTAAACATGCATAAAAGTCAAGAAAGTTAAACACAAAACTTAATAATGGCCCTTTCTTGACTTTTTTTATGTATATTTTACACACTTGAATATTCTATATTTTTTTAAAAGTATGTGTGAGTGAAAAAGCAATAAAAATATTTGTTTTAGGTATTTCCATTTAAAAATAAAGTAAACCCAGGAGCGCGTGGGTGGCTCAGTTGGTTAAGCTTCTGCCTTCAGCTCAGGTCATGATCCCAGGACCCTGCCCCCCATTGGGCTTCTTGCTCAGCAGGGAGCCTGCTTCTCCCTCTGCCTGCGCTACCCCTGCTTGTGCTCTCTCTCTCTCTAAAAGAAATAAATAAAAATCTTAAAAAAAAAGATAAAGTAAACCCAGATTCTATTCACATTTGAAAAGAAACATTTGGGTAATTAACAAGTTTGGATAAACTTATCTCATGTAGACAGAGTCAAGACAAATTTATGAGGAATGACACAAGCTTGCATTGGATAGAGTGGTATTAGACAGTCGATATTTCAAAAGAAACACCTCACAGGGGCTCCTGGGTGGCTCCATCAGTTAAGCATCCCACTCCTGATTTCAACTCAAGTCATGAGCCCCTCGCAAATTAATGTGATTCTTCTAGAGATAGACTTCCATCAGATTTTTTCAATGAATTTAGAATGTCTCAAAGGGGAGAAATACTTAGTTGACTAGAATTGTAAAGCCTAAACCAAAGTTTGTCAGAGATGAGATTAAAACATGTATTATGAGGAAATACCTAAGCAGAAGAGAAGTTTCACTATGACTCTAATAAAAAGATCATAATAAAGCAAAATTAAACATTGATCATCTCTTTCAAAAAAAGATAGGCGGCATGGTAAGATGTAGAAAATTTATTAAAATTTTTAAAAAGTGCAGCAGATTTCATTAAAAGCTACAGCTCTAAGTTCAAGAGCAGAAAATGTCTTTAGCTTTTAAAATGCAATTTGGTTTATTATGAAGGAAATAATTAAAATGTAATTTGAAATCACTTTCATTTTCTTAAAGTCAAACAGGAACAAGATGGCTTGAGGGAAATATCAGGGGCAAGAGGCAAACATCAGATAAATTATTAAGGGGGGGGCGGAGCAAGATGGCGGAGGAGTAGGAGACCTGGATTTCGTCTCCTCTCAGGAATTCAGCTGGATAGGGATCAAACCATTCTGAACACCTACAAACTCAACAGGAGATCAAAGAAAAGAAGAGCAACAACTCTCTGAACAGAAAAGCGACCACTTTTTGGAAGGTAGGACGTGCGGAGAAGTGAATCCGAGGTGATATTCGGGAGGATAGACGGCGGGGGAGGGGCCTCCGTTGGCCGCTTCTGGCAAGTGATAGAGCCACGGAGCACAAAATCGGAACGTTTAGAAGTCTGCTCCGCTGAGGGACGTCACTCTGGTGGCGAAGTGGGGGGTGGAACCCTCGCGGGACAGTGTGGTCTCAGGACCCTCGGGGTCACAGGAAGACCGGGGGTGCCTGAGTGCGGCAGAGCTCCCAGGTATCGGAGCAGGGAAGCCGGCTGGAGAGACGGAGCCCAGGCGCGGGCTCTCAGCTCGGGGTTGCTATAAACCGTGATCCGCGGCACAGTTGGGCCACAGCTCCTCCAGCAGGGACCCAACAAGCGGCAGATCCGGGGAGACTCACCTTCTTCCCCCGGGAGGAGCGGTGCGGGAGCGCACCGCGGGGATCTGCTGGGTTTGGAGACTCCACCCGGGGTCGGGTGCCAGATAGAAAGGCGCGGTCACAGGCCGGGTGAGCGAGGAGTGTGGCCGGAGACCGGGGAGACGGGAGTGACTGACGGCTTTTCTCTGCGGGCTCGCTGAGGAGTGGGACCCTGAGTTCTCGGCTCCTCCGGGGCGGAGACTGGGAGGCCGCCATTTTCACTCTCCGCCTCCAAAGCTGTACGGAGAGCTTGCAGGGAACAAAAGCTCCGGAGAGCAAACCCGAGCAGATTACTTAGCCCGGACCGGCAAGGGCGGGGCAATTTTGCCTCCGGCAAAGACATTTGGGAACCACGGCAACAGGCCCCTCCCCCAGAAGATCAGCGAGAACAGCCAGCCAAGACCAAGTTTACCGATCAATGAGAACGGCAGAACTCCAGCGCTAGGGGAATACTGCACATAGAATTCATGGCTTTTTTACCATGATTCTTTAGTCTTTCAAAGTTAATTATTTTTTTTAACTGTCTTTTTTTCTTTTTTCCTTTTTTCTTTTTTTTTGAATTTTTCTTTTTCCCTTTTTCAACCAACATCTTATCAATCCCTTTTTTAAAAAAAAACATTTTTATTTTTCATTTTTAAAGTCATATTCTATCCCTTCATAGTAGTTACCCGTATTTTTGGCATATATATATAAGTTGTTCTCTCTTTAAAATCTTGAGATAGTTTCTTCTAACAGATCAAAATATACTCTAAATCTCTAGTGTATGGTTTTTTTCTACTCCCCTGCCTGATCACAATCTCTCCCTTTTTTCTTTCTTTCTTTCTTTTTTTTTTAATCCTCTTCTTTCTTTTTTCAAACAACTTATCAAATCCTTTTTTAAAATTTTTTATAATTTCCATCTTTACAGTCATATTCCATCCCTTCATCATATCAACCCTTATTTTTGTACATATATAAGTTTTTCTTTCTTTAAAATTTTGGGAGGGACTTTCTTTTAACAGACCAAAATACACCCAAAATCTAGTGTGTGGCACTGATCTATAATCCAGCCTGATCATATTTGATCACATTCTGTTTTTGTTTTGTTTTGTTTTGTTCTGCTTTTGTTTGTTTTTATCTTTATCTTTATCTTTTTTCTTTTTTTCTTTCCTTTTCTTTTTTCTCTCTTTCCCTTTCTTTTCCCAGTGCTTCAGGTCTTTTCTGATTTGTTTAGAGTATATTTTCTGGGGACGTTGTTACCCTGCTAGCATTTTGTTCTCTCATTAATCTATTCTCCTCTGCACAAAATGACAAGACGGAAAAAATCACCTCAACAAAAAGAACAAGAGGTAGTACCGACTGCCAGGGACCTACTCAATACGGACATTAGTACGATGTCAGATCTAGAGTTCAGAATCATCACTTTAAAGATACTAGCTGGGCTTGAAAAAAGCATGGAAGTTATTAGAGAAACCCTTTCTGGAGAAGTAAAAGAACTAAAATCTAACCAAGTAGAAATCAAAAAGGCTATTAATGAGGTGCAATCAAATATGGGGGCGCTAACTGATAGGATAAATGAGGCAGAAGACAGAATCAGTGATATAGAAGACCAAATGATGGAAAATAAAGAAGCTGAGAAAAAGAGAGATAAACAACTACTGGATCACGAGGGCAGATCACGAGAGATAAACGATACCATAAGACGAAACAACATTAGAATAATTGGGATCCCAGAAGAAGAAGAAAGAGAGAGAGGGGCAGAAGGTATAATGGAGCAAATTATAGCAGAGAACTTCCCTAATTTGGGGAAGGAAACAGGCATCAAAATCCAGGAAGCACAGAGAACCCCTCTCAAAATCAATAAAAATAGGTCAACACCCCGACATCTAATAGTAAAACTTACGAGTCTCAGAGACAAAGAGAAAATCCTGAAAGCAGCTCGGGAGAAGAGATATGTAACCTACAATGGTAGAAACATTAGATTGGCAACAGACTTATCCACAGAGACCTGGCAGGCCAGAAAGGACTGGCAGGACATATTCAGAGCACTAAATGAGAAAAATATGCAGCCAAGAATACTACATCCAGCTAGGCTGTCATTGAAAATTGAAGGAGAGATAAAAAGCTTCCAGGACAAACAAAAACTAAAGGAATTTGCAAACACGAAACCAGCCCTACAACAAATATTGAAAGGGGTCCTCTAAGCAAAGAGAGAGCCTAAAAGCAACATAGACCAGAAAGGAACACAAACAATATACAGTAACAGTCACTTTACAGGCAATACAATGGCACTGAACTCCTATCTTTCAATAGTTACCCTGAATGTAAATGGGCTAAATGCCCCAATCAAAAGACACAGGCTATCAGATTGGATTAAAAAACAAGACCCATCGATATGCTGTCTGCAAGAGACTCATTTTTGACCCAAAGACACCCCCAGATTGAAAGTGAGGGGGTGGAAAACCATTTACCATGCTAATGGACACCAAAAGAAAGCTGGGGTGGCAATCCTTATATCAGACAAATTAGATTTTAAACCAAAGACTGTAATAAGAGATGAGGAAGGACACTATATCATACTTAAAGGGTCTATCCAACAAGAAGATCTAACAATTGTAAATATCTATGCGCCTAACATGGGAGCAGCCAATTATATAAGGCAATTAATAACAAAAGCAAAGAAACACATCGACAACAATACAATAATAGTGGGGGACTTTAACACCCCCCTCACTGAAATGGACAGATCGTCTAAGCAAAAGATCAACAAGGAAATAAAGACTTTAAATGACACACTGGACCAAATGGACTTCACAGACATATTCAGAACATTCCATCCCAAAGCAACGGAATACACATTCTTCTCTAGTGCCCATGGAACATTCTCCAGAATAGATCACATCCTAGGTCATAAATCATGTCTCAACCGGTACCAGAAGATTGGGATCATCCCCTGCCTATTTTCAGACCACAATGCTTTGAAACTAGAACTCAATCACAAGAGGAAAGTCAGAAAGAACTCAAATACATGGAGGCTAAAGAGCATCCTACTGAAGAATGAATGGGTCAACCAGGAAATTAAAGAAGAATTAAAAAAATTCATGGAAACCAATGAAAATGAAAACACAACTATTCAAAATCTTTGGGATACAGCAAAGGCAGTCCTAAGAGGAAAGTATATAGCAATACAAGCCTTTCTCAAGAAACAAGAAAGGTCTCAAGTACACAACCTAACCCTACACCTAAAGGAGCTGGAGAAAGAACAGCAAAGAAAGCCTAAACCCAGCAGGAGAAGAGAAATCATAAAGATCAGAGCAGAAATCAATGAAATAGAAAGCAAAAGAACAGTAGAACAGATCAACGAAACTAGGAGCTGGTTCTTTGAAAGAATTAACAAGATTGATAAGCCCCTGGCCAGACTTATCAAACAGAAAATAGAAATGACCCAAATCAACAAAATCATGAATGAAAGAGGAGAAATCACAACCAACGCCAAAGAAATACAAACAATTATAAGAACATATTATGAGCAACTCTATGCCAACAAATTAGATAACCTGGAAGTAATGGATGCATTCCTAGAGATGTATCAACTACCAAAACTGAACCAGGAAGAAATAGAACACCTGAACAGACCTATAACCACTAAGGAAATAGAAGCAGTCATCAAAAATCTCCCAAAACACAAAAGCCCAGGGCCAGATGGCTTCCCAGGGGAATTCTACCAAACATTTCAAGAAGAATTAATACCTATCCTTCTGAAACTGTTCCAAAAAATAGAAATGGAAGGAAAACTTCCAAACTCATTTTATGAGGCCAGCATTACCTTGATCCCAAAACCAGACAAAGACCCCATTAAAAAGGAGAATTACAGACCAATATCCCTGATGAACATGGATGCAAAAATTCTCACCAAAATACTAGCCAATAGGATCCAACAGTACATTAAAAGGATTATTCACCATGACCAAGTCGGATTTATCCCTGGGCTGCAAGGTTGGTTCAACATCCGCAAATCAATCAACGTGATACAATACATTAACAAAAGAAAAAACAAGAATCACATGATCCTCTCAATAGATGCAGAAAAAGCATTTGACAAAGTACAGCATCCTTTCTTGATCAAAACTCTTCAGAGTATAGGGATAGAGGGTACATACCTCAATATCATAAAAGCCATCTATGAAAAACCTACAGCGAATATCATTCTCAATGGGGAAAAACTGAGAGCTTTCCCCCTAAGGTCAGGAACGCGGCAGGGATGTCCACTATCACCACTGCTATTCAACATAGTATTGGAAATCCTAGCCACAGCAATCAGACAACAAAAAGAAATCAAAGGCATCCAAATTGGCAAGGAAGAAGTCAAACTCTCACTCTTTGCAGATGATATGATACTTTATGTGGAAAATCCCAAAGACTCCACCCCAAAACTGCTAGAACTCATACAGGAATTCAGTCAAGTGGCAGGATATAAAATCAATGCACAGAAGTCAGTGGCATTCCTATACACCAACAACAAGTCAGAAGAAAGAGAAATTAAGGAGTCGATCCCATTTACAATTGCACCCAAAACCATAAGATACCTAGGAATAAATCTAACCAAAGAGGCAAAGGATCTGTACTCAGAAAACTATAAAATACTCATGAAAGAAATTGAGGAAGACACAAAGAAATGGAAAAACGTTCCATGCTCATGGATTGGAAGAACAAATATTGTGAAGATGTCAATCCTACCTAGAGCAATCTACACATTCAATGCAATCCCCATCAAAATACCATCCACTTTCTTCAAAGAAATGGAACAAATAATCCTAAAATTTGTATGGAACCAGAAAAGACCCCGCATAGCCAGAGGAATGTTGAAAAAGAAAAGCAAAGCTGGCGTCATCACAATTCCAGACTTCCAGCTCTACTACAAAGCTGTCATCATCAAGACCGTATGGTACTGGCACAAAAACAGACACATCGATCAATGGAACAGAATAGAGAGCCCAGAAATGGACCCTCAACTCTATGGTCAACTAATCTTTGACAAAGCAGGAAAGAATGTCCAATGGAAAAAAGACAGTCTCTTCAACAAATGGTGTTGGGAAAATTGGACAGCCACATGCAGAAGAATGAAACTGGACCATTTCCTTACACCACACACAAAAATAGACTCCAAATGGTTGAAAGACCTAAATGTGAGATAGGAGTCCATCAAAATCCTAAAGGAGAACACAGGCAGCAACCTCTTCGACCTCAGCCGCAGCAACTTCTTCCTAGAAACATCGTCAAAGGCAAGGGAAGCAAGGGCAAAAATGAACTATTGGGACTTCCTCAAGATAAAAAGCTTTTGCACAACAAAAGAAACAGTCAACAAAACCAAAAGACAACCGACAGAATGGGAGAAGATATTGGCAAATGACGTATCAGATAAAGGGCTAGTATCCAAAATCTATAAAGAACTTATCAAACTCAACACCCAAAGAACAAAGAATCCAATCAAGAAATGGGCAGAAGACATGAACAGACATTTTTCCAAAGAAGACATCCAAATGGCCAACAGACACATGAAAAAGTGCTTAACATCACTCAGCATCAGGGAAATCCAAATCAAAACCTCAATGAGATATCACCTCATACCAGTCAGAATGGCTAAAATTAACAAGTCAGGAAATGACAGATGTTGGCGAGGATGCGGAGAAAGGGGAACCCTCCTACACTGTTGGTGGGAATGCAAGCTGGTGCAACCACTGTGGAAAACAGTATGGAGGTTCCTCAAAAAGTTGAAAATAGAGCTACCATATGATCGAGCAATTGCACTACTGGGTATTTACCCCAAAGATACAAATGTAGGGATCCGAAGGGGTACGTGCACCCTGATGTTTATAGCAGCAATGTCCACAATAGCCAAACTGTGGATAGAGCCAAGATGTCCATCAACAGATGAATGGATAAAGAAGAGGTGGTATATATATATATACAATGGAATATTATGCAGCCATCAAAAGGAATGAGATCTTGCCATTTGCAACGACGTGGATAGAACTGGAGGGTGTTATGCTGAGCGAAATAAGTCAATCAGAGAAAGAATGTATCATATGACCTCACTGATATGAGGAATTCTTAATCTCAGGAAACAAACTGAGGGTTGCTGGAGTGGTGGGGGGTGGGAGGGATGGGGTGGCTGGGTAATGGACGTTGGGGAGGGTATGTGCTATGGTGAGTGCTGTGAATTGTGCAAGACTGTTGAACCACAGATATGTACCTCTGAAACAAATAATACAATATATGTTAAAAAAAATAAAAAAGAAGAAGAAGATAGCAGGAGGGGAAGAATGAAGGGGGGGAA
>NW_022589716.1:33911853-33943106 GCF_004348235.1 Phoca vitulina | reverse complement strand
GGGTTCTAGAGGGGAGGGGGTTGGGAGGATGGGTTAGCCTGGTGATGGGTATTGAGGAGGGCACGTTCTGCATGGAGCACTGGGTGTTATGCACAAACAATGAATCATGGAACACTATATCTAAAACTAATGATGTAATGTATGGGGATTAACATAACAATAAAAAAAATTTAAAAAAAAATTATTAAGGGCTTATGAACTCATAAAAATTAACCTTTCTTGGGGAATTAGGAGGTAACTCCCATTCCAAAGATGAGCAGTGTTGAATTTAAAATGGCAACTAAATACACAGGATAATGTGCTTATTTCAATGTATATTACTATCACAAGTAGAGTTGGGGTAGTAAGGTCTCATTCAGTTGCAGGTGACAAATATTCAATTCTAAGTAAATAAAAAGGAGGAAAGAGAACTTATCATTTCATATAAGAGGGCAGAGCTTGTGGCTTGTAACAGTTGGATTTGGGTACTCAGATGATGTATTCTAGATTCTTTCCTTTGGCTCTGCTTTCCTTCCTGCTGTTTTATTCTCAGATGGACTTTCTCCATGCGGAGGAAATCTGACTACTAGCAGCTCCAAGCTACATGGTACCCCTAGCTCCTGTTCTAGCAGAAATGCTTTTGCTCAATAGCTTCAATCACAAATCCCAGGAAGAGCTCATACTGGCCCATCGGAGTATCATGTTCTGATTTAACTGAAAATAAGAAATACATATTTAGTCTTCATACCTTTTCTTCTGGCACAGAACTCCTAAAACACTTGAGATTTCCTAAGTGATGAGGATAATAAAAGTGTCTTTTGTTATGTTAATGAGTTGACATTTGGAAAGCACCAAAGGCTGAGGGAGGTTGCCAAGGGAACCAACCCTGTGATTAGAAGGTTGAAACTTTCAGTCCCTACCCACCCCTCCCAACTTTGAGATGAGTTCAGTCACCAATGATTAATGATTTACTAATCATGCCTGCTTAATGAAACCTCCATAAAAATCCAAAAGGACAGGGTTTGGATGGCTTCCGGGTTGGTGAACAGGTTGGGGAGGCTTGCGTCTGGAGAAAGAGGGATGCTCTTTGCCCTTTCCCATACCTTTCCCTAGATACCTCTTCTATCTAGCTGTTACCAAGTTATATCCTTTTCTTATAAACAAATAATCTAGTGGGTAAATTGTTCCTCTGAGTTTTGTGAGCCTCTCTAGCAAGTTAGTCAAACCCAAGGAAAGGGTGGTTGGTACCTCCAGTTGATAGCTGGTTCCGCGGAAGTATAGGGTTGTGATTGCCATCTGAAGTGGTGGTGGGGGGGCACAATCTTGTAGGACTAAGCCCTTAACCTGTGGGCTCTGACGCCATCCCCAGGAAGATAGCGTGAAAACTGAGTGAATTTTAAGACGGCCAGATGGTGTTGGAGCATTGCTTGATATGGAGAAAACCCCACATGTTGGACTCGGAATCTGAATCAGAATTGTTACATGTCTAGTCCAGAGTTAGGAAACCTAGGACCACAAGAATGACAAGCTCCCACCAAGAAGAGAAGGGAAAGCTTCCCAAATGAGAATTGACTAGGTATCCTAAAAGTAACAGGAGTCCACAACATCTATTAATGTTTATATCTTAAGGAATTCTGTATACTAGACAGTCTGCTAAGCACCACAGGAAAATAGCAGAATGTGTTAGACAAGCTTCAGGCATTTGCTCCTTAACTTTAAGGTTAACAAAGATACCTAAGAATGTGCAGATAACAAGTGCTAAGGAGATGAGAGTTTGAGGAAGTAAGATTTAAACCACACCTTGAAGCATGTATAGTGCTTGAGTAAGTCGAGAAGAGGCAAGAGCCAAGTTTGGGAGGTAGCAAAAAATACTTTCATTAGCTTTGAGCAACAGCGTTGACCGTTGAGCTTGCTCTTGGGTGAGACTGGCCTCTGAGTGCAGATTTCAAGGTCAGTTATACTGTTCAGGACCATTCAGGGACAAACACTTTAATATGAAGAATTGCATGCTGGTGCAAGAATAAACTTCTCTTCTGGAAACTGTTGACTATGTGTTTCAAGAGGGGTTTTTGTTTGTTTTGTTTTATGTTTTTTCCCTTAATCCAGTTACTCTACTGTTAGGAATCCATCCAAAAAAGAATCTGAAATGCAGACAGCTGCTTGCACATTTATTGCAGTATTATTTATATTTTGAATAATTTTAAAAACCTTAAATGGCCAATAAGGGGGAAATATGTAAATTATATTACATTTCTATAACTAGAGTATGCAATTATTTAAAAACGCCTTTCACCAAAAAAGAAAAAAAAAACCTTTGAAATGGTAAATTGTTCATGCTCTATTACCTACAAAAAACAGTATGCAAATTTTCATGGGCCTTCATGAAGTTTTATTGAATGAATTATGTTCATAATTAAATGGATGTATGTGTGTGTGTCTCTGTGTGTAAAGAGACCAGGAAAGAGAGAGAGGGAGATGCGTGAGGAGAGAGGGGGAAGGCACAAGAGAGAGGGAAGGAGGGAAGAGGGGAAGAAGAGGACTGAGAGTCCTAGTAATTACTCATTCTTTCCACAACCACTTATGAAGCATCTCTTTGGCAGGCCTAGTGGTTGGTGCTAGAGGTCAAAAAAACAGCCTCACAAGGAAAGACATAAAGAAGTGATGAGAGAGCTGAGGAGCTCAGTCAAGGAGAAATACAAGGTGCACAGCAGTGGCATCAGGGAAAGCTAGGCAAGCCTGGGAGATGGGGTAGCGCCCCTGAGGAAGCTGTGATCATGCTGAGGATGAGAGGCCTGGTAGCTGGAGGGGGGAAAGATGCAGGGTGGGAGGCCGACAGACAAAGACTAAGGGTACCTCAGGTAGGAACGGGAGGTGAGTGAGAGCAGAACACTTGGAAAGAACTGAAACAGGGCTCTTATGCCTGTGGAGTCCGTGGGGAGCCTATGAGATGGAGAGAGGAATATGGGCAGGGGCCAAAGCTTGCCGAGGCCCAGCTGGCCAGTGTGGTGATCACTGCCTTGTAGGCTTACTGGTGTATTTCTCTTCTAATTTTCAGACTTTTCAGTACATTTCACAATTTTGGTATTGAGTATACATGATTCTATAATTAGGGGGAAAATAAGTGATTTGGAGAACAGGGCCCTGAGGAGAGAAGAGTCTGTTGGGAGGCTGCGCTGAGCCACTTTTACAAACTCCCTGGGCTCTGGGCTCTTCATCCGTAAAATGTGGGGACTGGCAGCTGAGTTCCAAAAGTGCCTTTGCCTCTGCAACTCTTTTCTCTTGTGGATGCCAGAATGGAGTGTGCAGTAAGCAGGCTCCAAGAGCCCATGTCCTGACCTGCCTCTGTCTGTGGCATCACTGCCCCCAGCCCTCCCCGAACAGCTGGGAATTTCCGTCTCACCATAGCATTTCACGCTATAGCTTCCTGTGTTTGAGAATGGCGCCTCTTTAGCTACTTACAAAAATTAACTGGTAAGGCAAACCTGGAGTTGAATGAAAAGAGAACAAAGGGGGAGAAAAACAACAAAGCAATCATTTTTGAGTATTTCCTATTTAAAGAGCACTCTAGGTACTGTGAATGATAAAGGTTTGGAAAGACAGGGGTCCCTGCTTCAAAGAGGTTGATAGTCTAAATAGCAAGACAAGTTAAAGATATATCCAACATTAAGTAAACATACCAGGTGGGGGAGAGAGGCTGTAATCAAGAGAAGCAGAAAACACGGGGTCATCTCCAAAGCACATGGGCTTTAGAATGAAATTTAAGTGGCTAGACCACTCCCAGCTGTACTAAAATAAGGACAGAATGGCTCCTCTGAGCAATTTTTTTGGTATTCATTCTAAAGAGAATAATGCGTTCCTCTCATGGGGTGAGGCTTAAAGTAGATAATACACACTAAAACACTTGACTCTTAGTGGATATGTAGTAGACGTCACCTCCCCTCCCATGGGACTTCAGAGAAACCTGGGAGCTGGATGGAAGTTGAGGAAGTTTTCCTAAAGATAACGGGATTTGAAAAGACTTTTTTTTTTTTTTTGAAAATTTTAGATGGATGGGCGCTGGGCGCTGGGTGGCTCAGTCGTTGGGCATCTGCCTTTGGCTCAGGTCATGATCCTAGGGTCCTGGGATCGAGTCCCGCATCGGGCTCCCTGTTCTGCGGGAGGCCTGCTTCTCCCTCTCCAACTCCCCCTGCTTGTGTTCCCTCTCTCGCTGTCTCTCTCTCTCTGTCAAATAAATAAATAAATAAAAATCTTTAAAAAATTTTTTTAGATGGATCATGAAGAGGATGGAAGATATCATCATCGAGGATGGGGAAAGAAGGTGGGGAAGGAGAGGCAGCAAATATTCAGAGGACCCTTATCAGGACAGACTGTCCAGACTGAAGTTTTAGTTCTTTGCATAGTGGGTGGGAAATGAGGCAAAGGTTTTGCTTCCATGAGAGGTCTAGAACCCAAGCTTCTATACAAGATGGCCCAGCAGTGGAAAGTTCTATTCCCTCCTGTGTATTCACCTCATTACTTTTATTGGTCCAGGAGTGATTTTTATAGACCTTCAGGAGAGTCTCCTTTCTGCTTCCAGAGGAACATGGTTAAGTAGCATGATATCTGATACATGGAAGTAGGAATTCCTCACATGTTTAAGCTGCACTGAAACAAAGCTTAACAGATTTGTTGTTTGAAAAAATTGCATTAAAAGTGCTATTAAATTTTTAAAAATTCATTTAGAGAATTAATAAGTGTAATTAAAGTTTTTTAAAGATTTTATTTATTGGGCGCCTGGGTGGCTCAGTTGGTTAAGCGACTGCCTTCGGCTCAGGTCATGATCCTGGAGTCCCTGGATCGAGTCCCGCATCGGGCTCCCTGCTCGGCAGGGAGTCTGCTTCTCCCTCTGACCCTCCCCCCTCTCATTTGCTGTCTCTCTCATTCTCTCTCTCTCAAATAAATAAATAAAATCTTTAAAAAAAAAAAAAAAAGATTTTATTTATTAGAGAGAGAGAGTACAGGAGCGTGGAGAAGAAGAACAGAGGGAGAAGCAGACTCCCCGCTGAGCAGGGAGCCAAAGCGGGGCTCAATCCCAGGACTGAGATCATGACGTGAGCCAAAGGCAGACGCTTAACCAACTGAGCCACCCAGGTGCCCCTAAAGTTTTAAAAATTTAATTCATTTAAAGAATTTAATGCATATACCCCTACTTCTTGGTGCTTATATATTTAATTCTTCACTTTCTAGAAGTATATTTATATAACAGGACTAAAAATAACTATGTTTAGCCTCTTCATTTCATAGTGAGCCTTCCAGAATACTTAAATAATAATTGAGAGAAGTGTATTAGATGTGCACACTTTTGGCAGCATTCCCTAGCATTAATTTCTTTTCAGGCAGGCAGCTTCTCAGTGTTCAGAAGAGTTGTGACATTACATAGCCTTCTGTGAAATTGCTTCTTTACCATCTTGCTTTAGATTACATCTAGAAACTACAGAACATTATGACTGTTCCCACAGGGTTTCCATGGAATGGCAGTCAGTAACTCCACTGAAAATACTAGAAGTGCCACAGTAGAGTATACTCATAGTCTAGGGTTTGGTTTGGTTTGGTTTCCACCCATATTTTTAAAAATTACTTTTAAGGATTCGTATACCACATCAACTTAGGGATAGTATGTGAGCCAGGCTATGTGTACAAATGTCTCTGAACTATCTTCATGGTCTTAACTTTCAGGATTTTTCCAAAATCTCCAGAGCCTGAAGTAAATCTCTCTTGGTTCTGCTATGACCAGAAGAGGACCTAAAGCAGAAATGTCTTGATTGCTTTTCTTCTTTTTCTTTTTCCCCTCATAGTAGCATGAACATGCTGAGCTCTGGGGCCTGAGAGAAACATACATTAATCTTTTCCTTCTTACTGTGCTGGGGCCAGTGATAGGTTGGAGACACTAAAGTAATAAATCTGAAATCCATGAGATGGCTTAGCTGTGGGGTGAAGTTCTCTTCAGAGATTTTTAAATGGAGAATATGAAAGGGAGAATAGCAGAAAAGCAGAGAGTTTGTATGGTAGGAAATATGATTAATTATAAGCCCCTCCAAAAAAATACCCGCAAATATAATTTTGTTTTCCATTAAAGAGGACACTGAACTTAAATTTTTAAAAAATCTATTACTTTCAAAGTGACAAAATTAGAGAGATGGAGAATATATCAGTGATTACCAGGGGTGAGGGTCATGGGCAGGGTACAGCTATTAAGTGGTAGTATGAGAGAGATCCTTTGTGGTGATGGAACCGTTCTGTATCCCAATTTTGGTTATGGTTATCAGAATCTGCATATGTGATAAAATGTCCTAGAGCTATATATCCTCAGGAGGAAAGTGTCTGAAAAACCCGACAAAATCTGAATATGGTCTGTATTTGAGGTAATAATATTTTGCCCATGTCAGTTTCTTGGTTTTGACAACTGTGGTTCTGTAAGATATTATTGGGGAAACAGAGTGAAGGGTACATGGGAACTTCTTATGAGTCAAACTGTTTCAAAATAAAAAGTATTTTTGAGAAGTGCACTACGATAAACTGTAAAGCTCAGTTGTCACCCACATTTCTGAGGAGGAAACTGAGCCCCATGGCAGATTTGAGCTGTTTGGAATCCCTTAGAGTTCTCAGCCTATGCCTGCACCAGATGAGTCTGTCAGCTCATTTTTGCAACTCAGGAGATTGACCTCTGACATCAGTAAGATGGACTCAGATGATGCCATTTCCTCCACCACAAAGGGTAGGGGATGGGATGATAGTCGGGAGGCAGTTGCTTTCATTTGACAAAAGATAAGAATGCTTTTTCATGTCCCTTTTTTTTTTTTTAATTTTATTTCATTATGTTATGTTAGTCACCATATAATACATCATTAGTTTTTGATGTAGTGTTCCACGATTCATTGTTTTCGTAACTTTGCTAGGAGACCCAGAATTGAGGATTATAGCTGCTCTTTTAGGGACTTTAGGTGATTTAGCCCCCAATCAATAGATTGTGCTCTCTCTAGTTTTTCACAAAACGATGGGCAAGGTGTGCCAAAGGCCCTTATGAGTTTCTTCTGTTCTACCCCATTGTGTGGCACAGTGTCTGGCAAGCAGAAGATGTTCAATAAGTATTTGACAGGCATATGTAATGGAAGCTCCGTGAGGTCAGGGGATTTGTGTTCTATACTCCAGAATCTCCAGCATCTAGAAATGGGTCTGGTATGTAGTCGGTACTCACAAACATGTTTTGTATGAAGGATTGTATTCTGTTCTTTAGATTCTATCAGCCAGACTGCTTTCATTCTGCCTTTGGAGTGGCTCTTAGAGAGACTGGAATATTAACTTCAGGGAACCACAAAAGAAAGAAACCACAGGAGCCAGCCAACGATCAATGAGTAAGTCATGGCTGTGATTTTTCACTAAAACTTGGGTCTAACTATTAACCACACTAACTACAATATAGAAAAAGAAAAAAAAAAAAAAAGACTTGAAGCTGCATATACAATATGGCTGTTCCCAAAATCTGAAGGAAAATACAAGGCTAATCCTTCACAGGGGTCACCTCAGAGTCAGACCCCCATTCTTTGTCTTACTTCACTGTTTTAAGATCTATCCTGTCTAGATAGCCCCTTCCATTCTCTCCTATCCACAGATTCTCAAAATGGAAACTTCAAAAGCCCAATCTCTGTGACTTCATTTTTCAGAGGACGTTAGCTCTTTTTTTACCTGACAAATCAACACCATGTTTGGGAACATCATTCCATTTATCTGAAATGTTCCTCCAGGTGTTGGGCTAAGCAGGAGACCTGCCCATCATTGGTGTGTATGCTGCCTCTTCCCTAGAATGCAGAACAGGTCAGACAGAAGTATTTTAGGTGTAAAACAGCATGGAAAAGAACATGGTATGATTCAGAGATAAGGAGCTTGAGTTGATTGAGGGGGAGCGTGCTTTGTGGGGAAAAATGGCAAACGAAGTTCATGAGATAGAGTTGGGTTGGAATATCCATCAAAAGAGAACAGGAGCAAGTAGTTAGAAGCAGGACTAGTAAAGGAGACCAGCAGCAAGTAGTTAGAAGCAGAGCGTGCCAGCCATGCCACCGAGGCAGTGTCTTGTCCCAAGCCTCCCTTCTTTCCAGCTTCCTTGCCCTATCCCCTTGGCTCTCTGCTCAAGCAACACTGGGCTTCCTTCACTTCCTACTTGTCAGGCTTTTGCCACTACATTTTTTCATTATCTAGTTAGTTCTTTTTGTGTGTGGGGAGGATATAATTCACATACTAGAAAATCCATCCACTTAAAGAGTACAACTCAGTGATGTTTAGTATATTTACAAAGTTATGCAACCATCCTCGCTGTCAAATTTCAGAGCGTTTCATCATCCCCAGAAGAAACCCTGTAGCCATCAGCAGTTACTCCCCATTCCCCCCCACCAGCCCCTGACAGCCACTAATCCACTTTCTATCTCTGTGGATTTGCCTATTATAGACTTTTTACAAAATGTAATCATGTGATACATGGCCTTTTGTGTCTGGCTTCTTTCACTTAGCAT
The DNA here is from genome assembly GCF_004348235.1 of Phoca vitulina. Classification (NCBI taxonomy): domain Eukaryota; kingdom Metazoa; phylum Chordata; class Mammalia; order Carnivora; family Phocidae; genus Phoca; species Phoca vitulina. The sequence goes on along the minus strand of NW_022589716.1, from coordinate 33,934,584 downwards.
AATATTTTTAAGATTCATCCATGTTACAAGATGAATAAGTACTTTATTTCCTTTTAATGAGTGAATAATAACATCCTATCATGGGACTGTACCACACTTTGCTTATTCATTCCTCAGTTGATGGACATGTAAGTTATTTCCATTTTTGGCTATTAGGAATAATTCTGTTATGAATATGCATGTGCAAGTTTTTGTGTGGATATATGTTTTAAATTCTCTTGAGTATTGCTTGGTTTGCTCTTACTCTTCAGACCTGAACCCAAGCTCTCTTTCCTCAGCCTCTGAACCAATGTGTTATATTCCTCCTTCCAATTATGTGGTCTTGTGCCACCTTATTCCCTTTCTTTAGTTATCTGTCATCACTGTGCTTTACATTATTTTGGGGACTTATGATCAATATCAGTCAATATTTGTTGGAAGTGTAGACACTGGCTTGCCCTGTTGAACAGACTCTTATTCACACAAATTCTGATTTCTGATGATGTCTCCCAAAGATATTAGCAGTTCACCACAAAATTAACACTGGTGTAGAGGAGTTACTTATCTGAGGCCATCTGTAATCTAGAGTTTTCCCCACTTTTCACTGGTGTTATTATTTTTTTTTAATTTTTTGTCATTTGGAAAAAAAAAAAAAGCTTATAAATGGGGAAAATTAACCACCTACATAATGCTTTTCACACTACTGAATTTATTTGAAAAAAAAAAAAGAAATTAAGTGTTATTATAATGTGTTCTTGACAAAGGCATTTATAATAATAACACATTGTAATTTTCAACATTCACATTTCTCTTGGGATTGGAAAAAACATCGGAAAAAGTTAATGCCAGTAAAAATAAAAAAAATTTTCTATAAATTTTATATCTCAAGTAAGTTCTGCATAATAAAACTGAGCAATGAAAATTTCCCCTAAATGCTCTGAACATAAATTGGCTGCAGATAGAAACTTTGCCTTTTAATTTGGATCCTATCATAGCCCAACTTACTGATCATCTGAAAGAACTAGTTAAAATTTTTTAAATATTAAAAAGTAATCTGTCACAGACCTGTACCCCTGAAACAAATAATACATTATATGTTAATAAAAAAAGTGATCTGTGTACCAAGTATAATTTTATTTAGCCACTTTAGGTATCTAAAGCCAAAAAAACCTTGGAAGCTTTCTTTTCCTATAAATTATTACAATGTGTGGGTACACATGTATGTGTATTGAGTTCTCTATTGTTTTGTTTTTTTCTTTCCTCTCTTCAGACCCTTTGTATCTGTCATGTTCAGGCAGTGGCTCTTATCCTAAGCCACAAATGCTCACATTTTTCGTGGCTTACTGCACATGACAGCTGACATTCTCTTTAGAGACATTCCATGGGAATACCTCCATTTCGCTGAGACTTGGTTTTGTTACTGTTGCTTTGAAGTTTGTATTTTTTTTTTTTTTTAAAGATTTTTATTTATTTATTTGAGAGAGAGAGAATGAGAGAGAGCACATGAGAGGGGGGAGGGGCAGAGGGAGAAGCAGACTCCCTGCCGAGCAGGGAGCCCGATGCGGGACTCGATCCAGGGACTCCAGGATCATGACCTGAGCCGAAGGCAGTCGCTTAACCAACTGAGCCACCCAGGCGCCCTGAAGTTTGTATTTTTAAATGATTGCAAATTCACAAGAAGCTTCAAAAGTAGTACTATATTTTTAAGTCAAAAATTTGGTTTTGAATTTTAACATTTCATTAACATTTAAAATTCTGTTTTTCTAGGGAGGTATCTGTGATTTTGTATCCATTTAATGTATATTTGAGAAGCACCTACTTTGTGCCAGGTGTCACTTTTCTAGTCAATAAACATATAAATAGTGAACAATTTAACCTCCACCACATACACTATTAAATTTTAATTTCTTCAGAGTAGAGTCGATTGGTTCTCAAAAATCCAGTGAGCTACCCAGGTAGTATCATATTCTTTTTAAAGATGTACAAAATAGGACTCTGGGAGGTTAAGGGGCATGTCTCCATTCACTACCTAAGATGGGACAGATCCAGGAACAGGATCCAGATGTCCTGACTTGTAGGCCAAGTTCCTAACACAGCCGAGGCCTTCACCTGTACAAATAACTATTTGCTAAGCAAAGCAAGAGTGCAAGAAAGTATAAAGGTAAACATTTCCCTGATTTGGAGAAAGAAACAAAACAAAAATTTCCTCTGTTTTCAAATTTTTAGGATCATTATTTAAATAAAACCAGTGAAAGATGATTTAAAAATTATGTTGTTGGGGCACCTGGGTGGCTCCACTGGTTAAGTGTCTGCCTTCGACTCAGGTCATGATCCCAGGGTCCTGGGATCGAGCCCTGTGTCAGACTCCTTGCTCAGTGAGGAGTCTGCTTCTCCCTCTCCCTCAGCTTCTCTATCTCTCTCCCTCAAACAAATAAATAAAATCTTTAAAAAAACAATGTTATTCTATTTGTTAAAAAAGTGTCCATTTCAGGAAATATTTTGTTTAGACCCAGTCCCTGTGGATGGGTGCTGAATGTATGGATATATACAGAGGGATTTAATCCAGTTCAAACTTTGTGTACATTTATTTATTTTTCCAAGATTTTTTAGTCATTCAGACTGGCCTACCTCCCAATGATTTGAGAAATAGTAATGCTTTGTATGTTTCAGAAATATTGAGTGCCTCGCTTGGCTTGCCCTTTTATTTGACATTAAGAAATCGGTGGACATAAGAATAAGGCTTAGCCAAATGAATTCATCTAGTGATAGGGCAAAGTAGTGGACTGCAAAATAAGAAAGTCTTAGCAAAAAGGCTGAATTACAGCCTGGTCACTGGAGTGAGACACTTTCTGTTCAGCTTTAGTGATATAATAATAGTCACTACCCGAGGCATGGCTGAAATACTCTGGCCGGGGAGCTGTCAGGGAGTTTACAAAATCATGAACTTCATAGGTAAGAATTTAAATAGAAATTAAAATCTGACTCGGCTAGGAGTTGAATTGTGTCCCACTAAAAACAATATGTCAGAGTCCTAATCCTCATTCCCTCAGAATGTGATCTCTTTGGGAGAGAGAGTTTTTACAGAGGTAATCAAGTTAAAATGAGGTCATTCTTGTGAGTCCTAATCCAACAGGACTAGTGTCCTTATAAAAAGAGGAAATTTGGACACACACACACACACACACACACATATCTATGCACAGGTAGGATGCCATGTGAACATGTAGACAGCCATCTACAAGCCATGGAGAGAGGACTGGAGCAGATCTTTCCCTTACAGCCCTCAGAAGGAACCATCCCTGTGAACACTTTGATTTCAAAATTCCAGCCTCCAGAACTATGACAAATTTCTATTATTTTAGCCACCTAATTTGTGGTACTTTGTTACTGCAGCCCTAGAAAACCATGACTCCAAGATCTTCATGCTTGCTGCCTTCCATCAGATGACCCATCAGTAAGCATGTATTTAATGAAACCCTATTATGTGCACACCTCTGAAGTCATATTAAAGAAATGAAATGCATAGTCCTTACTGCCCTGAAGCTTTATGGTCTAGTGTGGGCCAAAAGATAGAACCCTAGGAAACACAAAGTAACAACACAAGACAATATTTGATTAAGTTAATGCAGAACTGTACACTAGTGTCCCTCAAACCCAAATGATAGATCTTTCTTTTTTTGGTAGATTTTTTTCATGGCTTATTGAGATATAATCCATATATCATAAAATTCACCCATTTAAGTGTATAATTTAAGAAAAGAGTAAAGAATACAATTCAGTGATTTTTCATTGTGCAGAGTTGTGTAACCATCACCACTATCTAATTTTGAGATATTTCAAGACCCCAAAAAGAGACTTGTTTGTACACATTAGCAGTCACTCGCATCCCCAGTTTTCCAGCCCCAGACAACCATTAATCTACTTTCTATCTGTGTGGAATTGCCTTCTCTGAACATTTGACATAGATGGAATTATGTAACATATGACCTTCTGTGACTGGCTTCTTTCACTTAGCATGTTTTTAAGGTTCATCTATATTGTAACATGTATCAGTACTTAGTTCCTTTTTCTAGGCAAATAATAGTCCATTGTATGATTATACCTCATTTTCTTTTTTTTTTTTATAAAAGATTTTATTTATTTATTCATGAGAGACAGAGAGAGAGAGAGGCAGAGGGAGAAGCAGGCTCCCAAGGAGCAGAGAGCCCGATGCGGGACTCGATCCCAGGACCCTGGGATCATGACCTGAGCTGAAGGCAGATGCTTAACCATCTGAGCCACCCAGGCACCCTATACCTCATTTTCTTAATCCATTCATCAGTTGATGGACATTTGGGGTGTTTCCACTTTTGGCTGTTATGAATAATGGTACTGTGTATATTCATGTATACATTTTTGTATGAATGTATATTTATATTTCTCTTGGATACATACCTAGTAGTGGAATTTCTGGGCCATAAGATAACTCTATGTTTAGCATTTTGGAGACCCCTTTTAAAAGGAAAAAAAAAGTATTCCTTGCCCTTAGTGCTGCCTTATGTTATTTTTATTATGGTACTCTGCTTAAATATGTTTAAATATCCATCCCAACCTATCTGAAACAGCCCCCTCCTCCCACAGACACTGTAACACATGGTCCTGCTTGATCATCTTCATGGCATTTATCACTATCTGAAACTTGCTTACTTATTTCTATCACCAGATGTTTATTTATTGCCCATCACTCAACCCTCACTAGAATATGAACTACATCAAAAAACTTGTCTATCTTGTTCATTTCTCTATTCCCGATCCTTAGGATTGAACCTGGCACAAAGTAATTGCTCAGTAAGCAGTTAACATAGAATAACAAAATAAAAACTTTTCCTGGATAACTTGAGGATCCTAGGGATTCTTGGATTCTAGTTTGAGAAATTCTTACGTGGATAGTATGTCCAAGATAAGAGGCTCCCCCAAAAATGAAGGAAAGAAGCTCATGGGAGAAATGGACTTGAGTTGGACCTTAAGACTTAAATGGGCAGTAGGAGAAGGGTTTCAAACAGGGAGAGAAGCACGACCAAAAGCTATAGATTTGGAGTATTCAGAGCCTCACTATTGTATCCTTTTCAGATAATAGGCAAAATATGGATTATTGATTAGACCTCTTTGTGTTGCATATCACAGATTACATAATCAAATTTACTAAAAACATGTTTGGGTGATAGGACTATGAAGTATGGGGTTAACTAAATCTCAAGCCCAACTGGACTCAGAGATCTATATGACATCTTCATAGCTTAGAGTCTTTCTCCATTTCTCAACCCTGCTCACCTCTACATGTTGACTTCATTTTCTGGCAGATTATTTCCATTTATAGAGCTATAGGGCACTGGATAATCCCAAACCTACCTGGTCATGATCAATGATTAAAAGGAAGAAACAGTGTTTCTCTAAGTACCTATATTACAAATCTCAGGGAAGCTTGTAATTGACAGTATAAGTCATCTGCCCATCCCAACAATCAGAGGAATAGAGTATTGTGGTTGGCTGGGCCTGAGTCCCAATGAGTGTGGAGCATACCTTGCATATCACATGGCATTGAGGGCTGAGCCTCACCCAAATCAGATGGGATAAGTTTCCTATGGAAAAGAAGTATTCTTTTCTCAGAAGAAGGGTGGAGGGTGCTGGAAAGACTAATGATAACAAAAATAAAAGTAATAGTAATGATAACAGAACAATTCTTTAGTGAAATAGGCACATAAAATTCTTCTGGGCTAGAAAATCTGGATTTTTAAGACTCATAGAGGATGACATTTATATGTGTGGCAATGCTAGGAAACCCTTCTTTAGGATTTCTCTTTTAAAAATAAGGATATTTCTGAAATCCAGCAGCAAGGTTTCTTTTTGAAGATGAAAAGCCCTGCATATGTGTTGCAAATTTATGATTAACTGAGCATAGAATTTGGTAAGGAGTCCTATATTCATTTTGTCTATGCTTTTTTTTTAAATGGCAGTCTCCCTTAAAGGATTCATTTTTGTCTCACTGGGCCCTTAACATAGGAACATCCATTTCTCACAGGGAGAGTTTGTGATTGTTTGTCCATAGTTACATCCATCTGAGCATTGCTCCCTGAAGGAAGCTGGCGTCTGAGAATCTAGACTGCTTTCCACTGTGTCTGGCTATTTTAGGTTGTTTGTTTTTCTTTGAGAACCAAAACAAGAAACACCATTAGTGGGAGTACCAATTAAGAAGCCCAGTGAACAAAGCAAGATTAAATAAAATAATACTCGTTCTGAACATTTACTTCCATTAGCCCAATTCTCTCTCCAAACCCTGTTCTCTACTGGAGGTTAAATAGAAGGATTGTTATTTTAGTTAGCCCAGTGAGCAGATACTGATAAAAACTAAAAAAATACATAAGTAAACAAGATCTGAATGTTTTCTCTAAGGCTTGTGTGGCTTTGGAATTCAGTACCTTTAGTGGTAAGCAAGGTAACAGTACTTTGGTTATGGATCTATTACCTTCTTTATTTCAAAATGAATTCATTAAATCATTAAAAACATGTTGAGCACTACTCTGCTTTTCATATTAAGGGATGGGCACAGGTTTTTTCATTGCTCAGATTTTGTTTCAAGGAGTATACAAGTAGCAGGGGAAACTGACAAGAAAACGACACAAGTGCAAAATACAATTTCTAGAACTGTGTTAATAGATGTAAACACAGCATGATGTAGGAGACCTAGAGTATATAAGAATGAACATAATAATTTTGTGACAGGAATTTAGGTTAAAGCTTGGTACAGTAGGTTGCTTTTAAGCTGGGATTCAAAAGATGAATAGGTTCGAAATAGGCAAGAAGTGAATGTGTTCTATTTTTCAGTGTTCTACTCATTTATTCCTAAACTCTTAGGTGCAATCATAGAGGAGTTTTTTCCTAAATCCTTACAAACCAGTTTTATATTTTAAAAGTGCTGCCCCACCAAACTTGGTGACTGTTCTCTTAATAGACCAAGGTTCATGGGCCACATATGGCAGCCTTCGTGGAATGAGAGCATCTCACCAGGTGTCTCGTTCCACTGCACCTGCCCCTGCAGGTCAGGCATTAGCAACAGAACCGAGTCAAGGAGCCTTTCGTCTTTGTGTAAATAAGGCTCCTGATGTGTCATGACACTGCAGGGGCAGCGTTTGACTTGCAGGTCATAGGGTGATGTCAGTCTGTCCTGACTCAAAGTTCTGAAGCAAGAGACTGAGTTCGTGCACCATGTCTTCCCTCCTTCCCCGTCACCGCCAAGACTGCAGATGAACTGGGCTGGGTGATCTGTACCACAAGCCAATTGTCAGCAGATCATGTTAGAAATTACCCTTTATGTCCCCTTTCCTGTTGTATCAGTACAACAGTGTAGAGACTTAGGGCAAGGAGAGAATCAGGCTGAGGTAGTCCAACTTCCACTGAGAGGCTTATAACTTGAGACGTGTGTCGTTGTGAGGGAGAATGATAAGCTTCAGAGACCATTTTTAGTCCAACAGTATATTCAATCTGGGCCACACTGTATTGTCATGAGTGAGGCTGTGTGCTCTATAAACTAATATTGTTTATTTGTTTCAATATTAGGTATAGGAGCCCATGACTTAACGAAACTTAAAATTCTCCATCTCTGCCACTCATGGGCTTGTCTTCTCTTCTCTACTTAGGTCTGTGTACACATGCATTTTTCCCCTGGTTGTTGGAAATGACTTAAGATGTTCATATGCGGTGTGTCTTCTAGTTGTGCAAATGTTTTCTTTTTTTTCTTTTTTTTTTTTGGTGGGGGGTGGAGGGAGGGGGTGGCTGGGTGATAGACATTGGGAAGGGTGTGTGCTATGGTGAGCGCTGTGCAAATGTTTTCTTGTGTTCCTCATGATTAAGTGGCATGCGTGTGCCCGATAGAGTCTGTTGAATTTCTAAGGTCACGATAATTGGCAGATGGAAGAAGTTCCATGCTATCAACTTTGAGAAAGGCTCTGGCTGCCTTCCTGCCTGATGGAGCAATGAGAGAGATGAGTTCTGCTGAAACTGACAGCAGGCTGCATAACAAACAGCGTGAGCCATCAGCTATGTTATTTTTAAGTAACATGCATTATTCCCTTTGAAAAGAAAATTTCCTCTTGATATTTTTCTTCCTCCAAAGAGTGTACTTTCCTCTCCCTGGAAATGGCTCCTCTACTTCTCCGGACACTCAGTGTAGACCGTTACAGCCCTAAGTGATGGATGAGCTCACTCTCTAGCAGCTCTTCTTGGCCTCTCATCAGCATCTCTAGACAGTCTGGCAGGTCTCTTCTGGTCTGTAGGGCCCTCACGGGCCTGCAGCTGGCTCCTTGCAGCTCAGCTGGAGTCAGTCCTCTTGAATCTACTGACCTGGACTCAACCCTTCTCTCTCCCTGGCAATTATCTCTCCTTAGCTCCCCTCATTTCCCTGCAGACTCCATTTCTTATGAAAGTTTTAGGTGCCCACTTTGGACCAGCTGCTGCTTCCATGTGATTACTCATCAGAATCGTGGTTTTTCCATAGTTAGCCCTACCAAAGTGGACATTCTGTTCCTCAGTGGAGCTGCATTCTGTAAAAGAACTGTGTTCTCAGTTCTTATATAAAGAACAAGTACCATGTAGAGTCAACATAGCTTTGAGAATCTCACACTGGAGACCACATACCACTCTCAGTAGGTCCAAAGCAACCAGATTGCCCTCCAGGATTGGAACGTATTGCCATTTTCTCATTTGGACACCAGATGAATTAATTTGTTTGTTTTTTAGTAGCCATTGTATGATTTCACACCTGGCCTGACAAGAAGCTCACGGTGTAAGAAACGAGGGGTAATGAACTCAGCTGCAAATACCAGCTTATGGATGTTTCACCACCTATGTTCACCTAGGACATGAGCTCTTGAGGTGGAATGGCCATTGAAATTACCTCCACTAGTATCTCTCTCAATCTCTCTCTCCGTCTTTTTCTCCCTCCTTCTCTTCCTCCTTTTCCCTCTCTCTGGCTCCATCTGGCATCTTCTCTTTCTTCTCTCTTTCCATCTCCATTTTGTCCTCCTCCCCTCCTCCACTCCCTCCCTCTGCTCTCCAGCACATGTACAGGAACCACTGGATTTAACTCTAAAATGTATTCATGTACACATATTAAAAGGCCAAATCATCCTGTTGTATTCCGTCTCAAGTTCTCAGTGATCACCAGTGAAAGCTTGGCCTTTTCCCACTCCTGTGTTTACCTGTTGTTTTCTTCATTGCCACAGTCTCCCCTTTCTCCCTGTGATCCACCCACATCAGTCTTACTTGCCCATCTTTACACTCAGAGGGCTTGATCTCCTTTTCCATTCTTTTTGTTATAAAAACACTGACTGACAAACCTGAAGTAGGTTATTAAATGATTCTAGAGGACAACTTGTTTTCTGCGCCCCACCGCCCCTGTGTTACATTCTGTTTGACAAATACTGGCTGAGCATCTGGAGTGGAGGAGGCCTTTCTTTTCAGCAGAGCTGAGTTCCTACTCCCTTGGTACTCTGGTAGAACAACATCCTTCCTCCACTCAACACCTCCATCTGCTTCAGATATGTCCCAGCCTTCTATCCCTTAGAACCTAGCCCTTGTGTGGTGCTTCACAGACTATTACTTCCAAAGATGACCTCCTAATATTATGCAGCCATCAAAAAAAAAAAAAAAAAACTTGCAATTTGCAGTGACGTGGATGGAACTAGAGGGTATTATGCTAAGCGAAATAAGTCAATCAGAGAAAGACAAGTATCATGTGATCTCACTGATAGGAATTCTTAATCTCAGGAAACAAACTGAGGGTTGCTGGAGTGATGGGGGTGGGAGGGATGGGGTGGCTGTGTGATAGACATCGGGGAGGGTATGTGCTATGGTGAGCACTGTGAATTGTGTAAGACTGATGAATCACAGACCTGTACCTCTGAAACAAATAATACATTATATGTTAAAAAAAAAAAAAAAGTAGACAGTAGGAAGGGAAAAATGAAGGGGAGGAAATCGGAGGGGAAGACAAACCATGAGAGACTATAGACTCTGAGAAACGAACTGAGGGTTTTAGAGGGGAGGAGGTGGAGGGATGGGTTAGCCCGGTGATGGGTATTAAGGAGGGCACATATTGAATGGAACACTGGGTGTTATACGCAAACAATGAATCACGGAACACTACATCAAAAACTAATGATGACTAATGAATGGTGACTAACATAATAAAATAAAATTAAAAAAAAAAAAAAAAAGATGACCTATAGGCTACACTGATGGTACCTTTCTTAATTTTTTTCCAGCTTGATCCACCTAGTCTTATTTTCTTTGTCACTAGAAAGATGTCCTGCTCATTCCTGCTAGTCAGAGCTTCATCACATGCATATTTCTTCTTGCCTAAAATGCCCCCCTGCCTATCTGATACTGTACTAACCTCTTCTACTAAACTTTCTCTGACAAAATCATTAATTCCTCTTCTCAACTTTTCCAATATGTGAACTCTATATTTAACACTCGGTGATTATTAAATGGTGTTATTTATTCCACAGGTCCCAATATATCCATGGGCCAGATTTGCTTATCAAATGAGCTTATTTTCCTAACACCATGTTTTAAAACTTTTGAATTAGTTCCTGTTATTATAAAATGGAATGACTGCATATTGAAATCCTGATTTCCTGTTTCTACCCACCCCCAGAAAGGCATATCTGCAACACTGGATCTACATTTCCCCCACTGGGAGAATGGTGGCTCCTCCCCACCCCAACTCAGCTGAGGGAAAGCTCTCCAGCATCCATCTGTCCATCCAATTGCCTTTCTCCTTTATTTATCTGGTCCCAGCTGTGAAAAGCACTTAGTACAATGCCTGACAATAGCTGTTGCTGTGTTTATGGTTATGATTATAATGTATCTTGAATTTGTTACTGATTCAGGTCTTATTTTCCAACTCGACTATGAGTTCCTTAAGAACAGGGACCGTATGTGGGGAGATGATCAAATACTATTTTTCTAGGGGTGCCTGGGTGGCTCAGTCATTTAAGCATCTGCCTTCAGCTCAGGTCATGATCCTGGAGTCCTGGGATGGAAACCCATGAGCATGGGGCTCCTTGCTCAGTGGGGAGTCTGCTTCTCCCTCTCCCTCTGCTGCTCTCAGTCTCTCTTAAATAAATAAATACTTATTTAAAAAAAAACAATTAAAAAAATACTATTTTTCTGGAGGAAGATTGGGGAACATTGAGATTGGTAGGAGATTTTCTAATGGGAAAATAATGTTCTTTGAGCCTTTAAGAGGGAGACAAGGATAAGGAAAGTGAACATGCTCTTGAGGGGAGGGATTTAGGAACCCTGGTTGCCAAAACAAGAGAAAAAGCATATTTACATGGTACTCTTTCCCAGAAGGAAAACCTAGAAGTTACATAAATGAATGTGTTTAAAATCAGACCCAGTTCCATTCAATGTTGGTCATTCAGTCAAGGAAAAGTCTCTGTTATGTGGCATTATATGGCAGTCATTGTGCTGGGTCCTGGAGATGTAAGGGTACATAAGACTTAAAGGCCTTACACTTCTTTACTAAAAGTTGAATCAAGGAGAGAAGGAAAAAACAGGATTTATTTTTCAGGCTTATTAGAAATATCCCTTTTGTTTATATTATTCATTCTTATTTCCTTGGTTACTACCAGAAAAAAAGAAAAATACACTTCAAAATTAGAAGAGATAAATAAGACAATGTGGAAGCAAGTAGACAATCTCATAGTTTCAGAGCTAGAAGACACCCCAGGGATCACTGAGGATTCCTTCCTCATCTTAAACATGAGGAAACAGAGGCTGAAGGTGATAATGTGCCACTCGCATCTCCCTCTGAGGGAAGCATAGTTGATGGGCATTCTCAGCCACTATCTCCCAGACTTACCCCACGTTCATGCAAAAGCCATGCTTCCCCAGGCTGCTCCCAGCTAACATCTGAACCAGAAGGTGACACTAGTGAGAGTACATTCATCTGGGGTGTGGGACCCCTCTACCAAGTGCCTGGGCTAGAGGACTCCCCTTCAGCCTAGCCTGAACTTTCTTGAACCCAGATGCAATTCTCCTTCCTTTCCCTTATCCTTTCATAGATATCAGACTTGTATTGAAGACTCTCTCTACCTACTCATGCTTCTTCCCCTTTAATCTGCATAGACATTTTCCCCAGTAAACCTCTTGCATGTCCACCTCTGTCTTAGAGTGTTTCTTGAAGGACCCAGTCTGATACACTGAGCAAGATCATGTCACTTGAGCATGTTCACACAACTAGTGAGTGGCACAGCTGGTGCCTGGACCCACTTTGCTTGACACCCAGTATTACAGTCTTTCCATGAAACATCATGAAACCTCAGTTTTGCCATGATTCAGGCAGAGAAACTCCTGGGTGGAAAAGATGCTGAAGGAAGGAAGAAGAAATGGCTCCTCTAACAGCTGCTATGCCTAGGAGAAAATAAAACTGGATCCTGAGAAAGAGGCTAGACCAGAAGCATTTCCTAGGTTTTGAACTAGCATGTGTCCCCTGGGTTTTGCCCACCATGTCCTATTTCTTTACTGGGGGGAAACAAAGCATGGTAGGAATAGCAACAGCTTTTAGAGACAAACAGACCTGGATTAGAAGTCCAATTATTATTTTTATTGTTGATACTTGAGATGATAACTAAAAGTGAAGGAGGTATTGACTAGCTGAAAAACTGGGGGTGGCAGGGAGTGCTTCTGACAGAAGAATCTGCATGTGCGAAGGCTCCAAGGTGAGTGGGAGCATAGCTCCTTCAGGAAGCTTAAAGAAGGCACAGCAGCTGGAGCACAGAGAGTAAGGGTGAAAGTGGCATGAGATAAAGCTGAAGGAGTAGACAAGAGCACGAACCTGCAGGGCCTCGTAGGGTATGGTGTGGGTATTTGTTATCTTAAGAGCAATGGCAGAACATTGTAGGGCTTTGAACAAGTGTGGGGGTTAAGGGATAGGGAGAAGCATAATAATCCAACTTACCACTTGACACATTACTTAAGCTTCAGTGAGAAGATCAGGTGGACAGGGCCAGAGTGGATGCTGGGACATGTCTTAAGAGACAGGCAAAGAAAGATGGTGGCTTGATCTTGGGTAGTGATGATAAAGACAGAAGAGGGTTGATTGGCAAGATGTCCAGGAACTTAAATCAACAGGATTGTTGATTGATAGCAGTCCACCTTGCCCCTCCCATATATTAAGTTCATAACTGATAAAACTCCATCACCTGTTGTGTTTGGTCTTGTGCAGTGTATATGACAAGTGTTTATTGAATACTTGCCATTTGATGGAGTTATGAACTGGAGGCTTTTATCCTACCAACCCTGGGAAGAAGAACATTTCTAATTTGCCTCACCTCACAGAGCTGGCAGAGAAGGAAGAAGCAGGTGTGTGCCCCAGAGCAGAAGCAATCTTTTTGGCGAGCAAAGACATTAAACTGGGGCTCCAGATCCATCTTACTGACCTTATACAATATGTTCTCCTGAGCAGAAGGAAAGAAATAAGGTCACGGGATAAAGGCCAAAAATGATGTAATGACAAAAATCTCTTCAGACACCAGCTCTACACTGGCTGAATGCCAATGATCAGAAAGTAAATTTGAAAGTCAAAGAACAATTTATCTTTTATCACATTCCTATTCCTAAAATTTGGCTTAACCACAAGCCAAGCTCTTTTATTCAGCTGTATTTGTTGAGTGCCTACTCTGTGTGCCAGGTACTATGGAGCTGAGTTCTTGAGAGAGAGAGACATTAATCAAATCTTCACACAAATAATATGTAATTGCAAATTTTGATGAATCTTAGGAAAGAAAGGTAAATGGTACTATAACAACATCTAGGGGAATTCTTGACCTAGACTGGAGGGTCGGGGATCAGAGTTCTAAAGAGTAAGTTGGCATTAATTAGATGAAAGGGATGGAAAGCGCCTAATGGAAAAGCATTGAGGAGGAAGAAACAGCATAAGCAAAGACCATGTGGCATGTATTATTAGAACTTGCCTTTCTAGCACTCTTCTGCTTGCTCCAAATAATCTTTGAGTTAGAAAGGCAACTCAGTGAGGTGAGACCATAGAAAGCTGTAAGTGAATAAGAGTGTAGGATCAAGGCTATGAATGAACAGTGGCTTCACATTCTGCAAAATGTTTCCATGGCCAGTGAGAACAGAAGAACATCATGCTTCATTCCATTGTGTAGTAAATCAGCAAGGACTGAAATTATGGCTGATTTTCTTAAGAGGGCACAACATGAGTGATGTGAATGTTAATAATGAATAAAGGCAAATGTCAGCAGACTTTATTCTGTAGTCCGAGGTAATATAGCTATTTCCCAACTAATTAGTAAGCTCCCTGAGGAAAGAGACCATACTTGTTTCCTTGATTTGTGACTCTCAGTCCCTAGCAAAATATCTGACCCATAGTTGGTATGTAATAAAAGTCTGTTTTGTTGATATTCTGAATTTTTATTATTATTTTAGTACAAATGAAATTAATTAAAATCTACAGAACCATTAGAAGTCACTTCTCACTTCCATTCTCTTTGTGAGGTTATTGTAGTGGATATACAAGTCTTACATCATTCAACTATTGAGCATTTGATATATGCCAAATTCTATGCAGGGCACATGAATACTATGTAATAACTGAGACAGGCCTATAGATAAGTAATTACAATAAAACATGGTGAGGCTTTCACAGAAGGAACCAAAAAGGGAAACTTTCTCATTACATGTAGTCTTTGCTTTGCATAGTTCCAATATGCACAAATTTTTGTTATCAGGTTTACTTAAATAACATAAGTTCCCTAATAGCATGATTTACATTTCAGTTATCATGGTATATTAACAGTGAGTAATTGCATAAAGTGCAAATTTTGCTGTTAGATTCTTTGTCCACTGTGTAAATAACAGATGTGCAACATGGTCAGTGACCAATCATGTCTCTTTCTCAAAGTCTGCCAGTGATTTGTCACTGAGCATCTGTTATTCAGTCTGTGCACAGACAGCAAAACATGTAGTTGAGTTGCCTCCTTACCTTCAAGTGATGAACCCATGTGACATTTTATGAAAATGGGTATTTAAAAGAGAGAATTGGCCAATGTAGAGGGAAGTGTGGTAGAGTAACTAAAAGTAATAATGCTAGAAGTAAAATTCAAAATAAATATCAATGGAGTTATATAAGAAAGCACTGACCCTGAGAACATTGACTCTAGAAACATAGCCAGAGGAATCTAGTGAAAGCATATTGTCAACATAAATGAAAAAAGGAGTTGTGATGAAAAGAGAGACAATGTTCCAGGAATGGGAGAAGATATTTGCAAATGACCTATCTGATAAAAGGTTAATATCTAATAAAGAACTTATAAAACTCAACACCCAAAAAACATAATCCAATTTAAAAATGGGCAGAAGACATGAACAGACATTTCTCTAAAGAAGACATACAGATGGCCAGCAGATACATGAAAAGATATTCAGCATCACTCATCATCAGGGAAATTCAAGTAAAAACTGCAATGAAATATTGCCTCACACCTGTCAGAATGACTAAAATCAAAAACAAAAGAAACAATAAGTATTGGTTAGGATATGGAGAAGGGGGAACCCTCTTGCACTGTTGGTAGAAATGCAAACTGGTGCATCCATTGTGGAAAACAGTATGGAGGTTCCTCAAAATGTTAAAAATAGAACTACCCTATGAGCTGGCAATCACATACTGGATATTTACCCAAAGAATACAAAAACACTAATTCAAAGGGATACATACACCCCTGTGTTTATTGCAGCATTATATACAATAGCCAACATATGGAAGCAGCCCATATCCATCGATTGATGAATGAATAAAGAAGATATAGATACACAATGGAATATTCACCATGAAAAAGAATGAAATCTTGCCATTTGCAATGACATGAATGGAGCTAGAGAGTATAATGCTAAGTGAAATAATTCAATCAGGGATGAATACCATATGATTTCACTCATATGTGGAATTTAAAAAACAAAACTAGCAAAGGGAAAAACAGAGACAAACCAAGAAACAGACTCTTAACTATAGAGACCAAACTGATGGTTACAAGACGGGAGGTGGCGGGGGGATGGGTGAGACAGATGACAGGGATTAAGGAGAGCACTTGTCATGATGAGCCTGGAAGATTAAAATAAAAATGGGAAGGAAGGAGGGAAGGAAGGAAGGAAGGAAGGGGAAGGAAGGAAAAAGAAAGCAAAGAGAGAGAGGAAAAGAAAAGAAACGAAAAGAACCTCTCAAAGGTATTTCACAAGATACTTGGAAGCTGATCTGAGCTTGGAAAAGAGTAGACAATTCACCAAGCCATAGAAGAGATGCTTGCTCTGTATTGTAAATTATACCATAAGAAGGTGTCATGTAGTATTCAAACTACTCTACAATTTTTCTATTGTTTTAAATTACAGTGTACTAAATAAATATTAATGTTACTATTTTAAAATTCCCTAATACATTTACAACCAACAGTTAGAGAGTGTTTAATGTTCTGGCCAAAAAAAATTAAAGTCACAGAATAATTGTAATTTTTTCCATTGATTATTTTTTTGATTATACAGTTTTAGCTAGTACTGTCAGTTTTACAGTTCTGTACTAAAACACAAAGTGGGGCACCTGGGTGGCTCAGTTGGTTAAGCGACTGCCTTTGGCTCAGGTCATGATCCTGGAGTCCTGGGATCGAGTCCCGCATCGGGCTCCCTGCTCAGTGGGGAGTCTGCTTCTCCCTCTGACCCTCCCCCCTCTCGTGCTCTCTCTTTCTCATTCTCTCTCTCAAATAAATAAATAAAATCTTAAAAAAAAAAAAAACCACAAAGCAAAGAGTGCCTGTAATTTATTCCCCTCTATTGGCTTTTTAGTTATCCATCACTTTATTCTTCTTTTAGTGATCACACTAAATATTACAACACTCATATTGACTTATTAGAGTCTAATATAAATTGGAAACTTTGCTCTTTATCACACAATGTGAGGGCCTTTACCCTTTCCTGACCATTTGTACTATTGTTTTTTTTTTTAAAAAAGATTTTATTTATTTGACAGAGACACAGCAAGAGAGGGAACACAAGCAGGGGGAGTGGGAGAGGGAGGAGCAGGCCTCCCGCCGAGCAGGGAGCCCGATGCGGGGCTTGATCCCAGGACCCTGGGATCATGACCTGAGCCGAAAGGCAGACACTTAACAACTGAGCCACCGAGGCGCCCCACTATTGTTTTTATGGACTTCATTCTAGAAACATTCTAAACCCCATAGAACATTACACTTACCCTTTATTATACAAATTACCCTCATATGAGATTACCCTCCTATTTACCCTGTGTCTCTTCATTCCTTCCTATGTGTTTATGTTTCCATCTCATTTAATTTTCTTTCTCTTTGAAGAACTCCTTTTAGTATTTCCTTCTCCTTAGGCCTGATGGTGACAAATTCTTCCAAATGTTTGCCTAAAAATGTCTCTTATTTATTTTAATTTTAGGGTTTAAATTTCTGTGTTGAGATTTCTTTTATTTTAGCATTTTTAAAATGTCAGTCCATTGTCTTCTAGCATCTTTTGTTTCTGTTGAGAAGTCATATATTAGTCTTATCATTCCTTTTTTAAAGGTTAGATATTGTTGCTTTCATAACTGCCCTTAAGATTTTTTTCTTTCTCTATGGTTTATGCATAATTTTACTGTGATATGACCAGGTATTTATTCTACTTTGGGTCCCCAGCACTTCTTGAACCTATGGAGTTCCAAGCAATTTTTGATGTATTTTGTCTATTTGGGAAAGATCTCAGTCATTACTCTTTTCAAATATTTTTTCTTCTCATGTTATCTCCTACTAAAATTCTAAAAATGGATGTTACATTTTACTGTATTCTGTATATCTTTTACACTCTTTTTTATATTTTTTATTCTTTATTCTATCTGTATTCCATCTAGGCATTTTCTTCTTACCTATCTTCTAGTTCACTAAC
This sequence comes from Phoca vitulina, assembly GCF_004348235.1. Taxonomy (NCBI): domain Eukaryota; kingdom Metazoa; phylum Chordata; class Mammalia; order Carnivora; family Phocidae; genus Phoca; species Phoca vitulina. Next base: position 33,916,611 of record NW_022589716.1, on the reverse strand, counting down.
CCTTATTCTCCTGTGTCTAACCTGCCATGAAACCCACACTTTGAGTTCTTAATTTCTGTATTTTTTTATTTGTAGAATTTTTATTTGACTCTCTTATAGTGCTTAGTTCTAAGCAGAAATTTTTCACTTTTTCAGTGTTCATAAACAAGTCTTTTTCCCGGTATGCTTAGTTATTTTTGAATAAATTTTGAATATTGAATATGAAAAATGACAAAAGTCTTTTGAGATTTTAAGTGATGTTATATTAATTCGGAGAGGAAATAAGAAAGGGCCAGAGGAAAAATATCAAAACCAGAGAATTCTGAGTAAAAGGTCTTACTAAAAATGACAAGTGTGTGATTAAAATAATTTCTTAAGAAGATAGAAAGATTTAAGTGGTATCTAATAGACTTTAAGATCTTTACTCTAAGGAAAACACTTTCTGTTAAACAATAGGGCTCCTAAGAATATTAATGGCATTATCCCATGGCACTTACACAGGGAAACACAGATAAAGATATTTATTTCAAAGAGATTTCTGAGTGTTTTTTTTTTTTAATTGAATGGTTTATAAATGTATACACAGAAAGGCCACCATGCTTTTAAAGACATCATATCAGCTGGTGTTGAAAAGGAAAGAGCACAAAATAAATAGCCAGAAAGTAGAGCAAGAATCATACTCAAGTGTAAACACAGGCCATTTCTTATAGAAAGGGAATGATTACTAGAAAGTTAAACCAAGAATCTAGAAGGAGAGTGAAGATCCTTGGAAAATAGTGGAGCCTAATTCAAGAAACTGGAAACATGTGCCTAGTTGAATTTCAAAATTGCTATGGACCAGAGACTGCTTCTACCTCCCATTTGTCCTCTTTCTAAATAGGAGTACTTATAATGTTTATCCTATACCTGTCCCCAGTTATATGTTATATGGGGAGGGAGGGGAGACAGTTAACCAATCTTTAGTTCCTAGGTTTTCAAATCAAAAGGACCCATATTCAAGGATTATATGTAAGGACCCTTCTTCTAGACCTGAATCACGTGACAAGATCCTGGACTTCATATTGATGTCACAATAAGAGGAGACTTTAGGAATATAGGTCATGAGACAAGTGTCTATTTTGCCAGTGGGGGGAATGTAAATAATTTATCTCAGAGGGAAGTCTTTTTTTAAATAGTCACAAATTCTTTGATAATCCTACCATTGAATGGTAGGCACTGTGTCCCTTCCTCATGAGTCTGGGCAGGTTTGTGACTACTTCAGCCAACAGATTGTAACAGAAGTGACCTCTGTGGATAGGCTAGAAAAGAGTTTGCTGCTCCCACCTGGTTCTGTTGGGATAACACTCACTGTGGCAGAAGTGAGCTGCCATGCAAGTCTATCTACTCTGATGCCACTATGCTGGTGAAGCCCATAAAAGGGTTTTGCTTAACAGCCCCAGCTAAGCTCCCAGCTAGCCATCAACCTCAACTGCTGGCCATGTACGTGAGCAGTACTGAATGTCCAGTATACTTGATCCTTCAAATGAGTGTAGTCTCAGCTAATTCCAAACATGCAGGAAACTCTAATTGAGAACATCCTATCTGAGCCCTTCCTCAATTTCTGACCCACAAAACAGTGAACAAAATAAAAATTTAAGCCACTGTATTTTGTGATAATTTGTTATGCATACCATCAGATGAGGTGTGGGGCCCAGAAATCTGCATCTTAATAACTATACATAAATGATACCTTTGCATACAAAAGTCTAAAATTTTTACCAAGGGTTATGTGTGCTCACTCAAGTTTCTTTCCCTTCTCCTTAACACCCTAATAGAGGTGGTCAGAGAGCAAAGACATCATCCCAATTTTACCTCTGGAGGTGAAACACAAACCTTCCAATATTGGCTGAGGAATAATCTCATGACTAATGGAGATTGTCACACCAGACATGCCACAATTCTTTGATTTAATGTTCTGGGAAGAGATGATTTCCCCTCGCAGATTGGATCCCCTGCTGTTATCTTAAAACATCTAGAGCATAAAACTCTGACTTTATTTCTTTTCATTCCTGCTGCTTCCTTGAGCCAATGAGAGGGCAGGAAACAGGATTTGTATCATTCATTATCCAAAAGCACTGCTGTGCCTGTCTCTGAGGAAAAGGCATTCATGAATGCAAGTTGGCATTAAAATGGTCTCCCAGATACATGAGAAGTTAAGTTACATTAGCATTTGCATGCAGAAAACTCAATATTTTTCTAATGTGTTATGTTGGCTATTTACAATTTACATTTCTAATGCGTTATGTTGGCTATTTACAATCATATGAATTGTGTGTTACAATCCTTCATTAGTTCTTTTTAATGAACTAGCACACCTGGTATCTCTCAACACAATCATTGCTCGTATTTGCTTTCTGCCAGTCATTAGAGATGATAGGGAAACTCAAGAGAAAGTGTGTGTGTCAAATAGAGACCAAATGCAGGTGGTGATGAGATTTGAGTTACACACCTGGGCTCATTCATCTCCTTCCTTCTTAATTTTTTTTGGGGGGGGTGGGCAGGGGGTGGGGAGCGTGGTTAGTGGAGCTGAAATATTAAAGGCAGTGGTTCTTTTCTAAATCTCTTCTCTAATTGTCTGACCAAGTAATGATTTTCCTGAATGACAGGAGAGGAAGCAGGATGGGAAGGGAACTGTGGATGCTAACAGTATCCACTATCTTCAGTGTAATGTCCTTACAGTGAGTAATTTGCTATATTTAACTTTCCATCTGTAGAGACTTGAGTATGTATGTATCTACTAAGCTACTTAAGTTCTCAGCAAACAACTTAGATTCTTTGAATAGCACTGATCATTTAGTTTAACAACTCAGGTATGGTTGCGTTTGTTTTTTTGTTTTTTATTTTCCTCTTTTTTCCTGTCCCAAATTTAGGCTTGTCATAATTATACAGAGAGAAAGAATATGAAATTGGATATAGAAAGAAAAAAATCTATGTTGGTGGAGCAATAAGCTTTTTAACCAGTCCAATATGCAGGAATAACCCTTCACTATCTACCTTATGTGACCCTGAGAATCTTTAAATATAATTCTGTGAGTCAAATGATCCTTTAAAACTTTCTCATGTTTACATTTAAACCTTAAGTATGATATGTCAGAATCAAAGGTTGGGGGAAAATGCTAAGTTTAGAATTTCTTTAAAAAATTCTTGTTTTTCAATGTTATTAAATATAAATGATATATAATATTTAAAATAAATATAAATTGAATATGTCCTACATAGTTAAAATATCAAGTCAAGAAATAGATGACTTTGCTAATTAGTTATTAAACAATGAAGGGAGGATCATTACAACTTTGGGGATTTTGCCCCTTTCCATAACTTGGCATTTTCTTATTAATAAAGATATTTGTCCAGGATTTTCCAAATCAGAGTTACTTAGTAGGCTCTAAGCAGTGTAACAAATCTGCCCATATGTATGAAGGTATTAAGGAAATTATTTGCTTTCTTTTTCCTTTGAGCTTTTTGATCTACACCTATAATTATCTGTTTGGATCCTGCACAAAAATAGAAAGAGAAAATGAAAGAGTAATTATGTTTTGAATAGACTAATTAAAAAGTAGAAGATAATTCCACATACATAGAAAGCATGTAATATGTGAGGAATATCCCTAAGATTTAGAGAAAAGGAAATTGGATCACTGATAAATAGAAACCCCACCTGATTCTACACCAGTGGTACAGGTAGTATTCTGTAGGAGGAAGACCACTGAACTGGGAGTTGGGACACTTGAATCTACCTAGATCTAACTGAGTGACCTTAGACAGAGCACTTCAACCCCCTGAACCTTGGAGTCTTTAATAGGAGACTACCAATTTCAACAACATAATCTCTTCAATAGATTCTTGTAATACTGATCCTAAAATATGAAAGTTTAACTGTATGATTATTTAGTTTGCAGGACATTTTGTAAATAATTATAGAAAGCCAAATAACAAATCTAATTTGGATACCCAGATTGAAGCCAGCTCAAACGGGGACCCTAAGGATGTGACTAAACAATGGATTGTAATCGGCATTCATTTCCTATTCATCTCTTGATTAGCATTGGATGGATGCAGAAGCCAAGCTCACTTGCCAGGATTAGGATAGGGACATATGGCAAGCAAGTTGTTTTGGGGGATGCTATAGTTATATATCTCATTCATCTATACAGTAAAACCACATATATTTAGACTCTCCAAAGTTCAAAACATTTGATAATAAATAAAATGTTATCAATGCTTGACATCTAATAAAAACCCCACTGTAAGAATGAATAGTTTAAGAAAATTCATTTATAAAGGGAATGTTTACATAAAGGAAATGATTTTCATATACTTTAAAAACAATCTATTTGCTTGGCCATAAGATAAATTTTTCTTAATCATAATTTTATTCAGTTTGTTCAAATTGAATGGAAGGTCTATTAGACCTGGCACCATGATAATTTAGTTGGTACATTCTCAGCATCTAGCAAAACAGCTGACATAAAAATGTATTATATGTATTGAGAAGGATTAATTCTGCATGTCTTCTTTAACATTACAGTTTAAACATATTAAAATACTAATAAATGTAGTAAAATTAGAATTGCATATAGGTATAAAACTGAAAAAATGAAAGTCCCCCCGCCCCCACCATCATCCACATTTCATGGGAAATAGGACTGTTAGCATTTCTAGGTATAATTGTATGCAAATACTAGTATGCATACATGTTTCTGTATGCTTATACTGATGTCTATCTATTTATATCCTTAA